>NC_061111.1:164286782-164431380 GCF_002878395.1 Capsicum annuum | reverse complement strand
AAAAAAAAAAAAAGATAAAAATTAAACCAACTATCCTGCAAATGAAGAAAAACTAATCCAAAAACGAAACTACCAACCAAACTTCCCAAACCCCACTCCCTCTCACGTTCTAACTTCTGAGTATTCCCACTCACTTTCATCTATGACAATTGACACAAATACATTTTCTTATATATATCTTTTTTCATCCTCATATAAGTAAAATGAGGTTTTCTCCTTAAAGTAACGACTTCTGCATGTCACCATACATTCTTCTACAATTGTTTTGAATTGATGACTTTATGCGGTTATATCATGTGATGTAAGGTTTTATGATTAATTGTGTTAAGTCTTCATTAATTCTTTATGCCATGCAGTTATGATATTTCATCAATATTTCTGAAAAGTTTATACGGTAAGTCCTCTTCTTTGAACTTTTAACTTTAGAACAAGTAAATTTATTTTCATTTAACAACCCTTAAACTCCATCTCAAATGATATCACAATTATATGTCTGTTTGCTATAAAACTATTCAAGATATATCTTGACAACATTAAACTAAATTAAGTTAAAAGATAAAGACATTAAACTATACTATAAAATATTTTAAATTTCAAGGTGAAATATAAAAATTTTTAGTGCATATTTCAATATAAATGTACACGTAATGCATCATCTAATAAATTTATATCAACATTTTAAAAAATATAAAATTCACATCTCCTTTTTTTGGGGGGATAATAAAAAATTTGGATCATTTCTCAATTTGTTCGTATCATCCTTCCGCAGGGATCATGCTAATCTTCTCTGTATTGTTTCAATTTTATCGGATGTCCCCGAGGGGACTTCTCCTTTTTCATTCACATTCATATCATTTTTTTGTATTATTCAAATCAAGATTTAAAATATCCAATAAATAATGTGAATATATATAACGTAATGGCGATATTGATTATGCTTTATTACATTATATTTATTATAGTGATGTCTGATAAAAGTAGAATTAATGAGATTTGCTAGGAAATAATAGTTCACTTTTAAGTTTTTTTAATAAAAAGTCTCATATGATAACTTATTTTACTATAAATTTGAGATAAGAAGATAAAATTTAAATTTAAAATTAACTGTTTTTTTTAAAAAAATATTAAGACATGACACAATAGTAACCTTGCGCATATATATAGTCAGTAAGACATTGTTTATTTAATAATTTAATAATAAAAAGCCATGATGTTGTTTGTAACTAATAAAAAGCTCTTTTTTTTAAAAAAAATATATTGTCAGTGAATTTCTATTATCAAATTTCATTAATTGAATGCAATATTAGGGCTTAATAATAAGCACATCTTAACGTATATTAATTTTTTTTGTCAGATAAATTTTCTACAATGAATAATGAATGTCAAAATTTTTACGTTTGTATTAATTTTATTATTATTTACGATTAACATCATATTTACCGTTTATTATAGATGTAAAGAAATTTGAAGTTTTCATATATATGATCTTTCAGGACTTTCACTTATTGATGATGATCACGCAAAAATTATTATGGAATTGGAAAAGCAGTTGGATGGAAATCTCAATTGTGTGATTAAGATGAAGATGCTAAATGGTATAACATTACTTATATATTTGCTCGAACTAAAATGATACTCTCTTTATCTGATTTTATTCAATCTCACAAATAATGTTACACTTTTCTTTATTTTTGTCTGTAACTTTTCATTGATTTGCTCATTGCATGTATATTGAAACTTGCACATGTCTACCAAATTTCGCAAGTTGTGAAATCATACCAAAAAGAAAAGAAAACTAACCACTTGCTAATTATATTGTGTGAAAAATTATACATAGAGGTGGCGCTACAACAAAAACAATCTTTAACAGCAATAAATATGTAGTTTAATAGAGAATACTAAAAATTTTATCAGCATTAGTTAATTTTTATTGGATTCAGTGTTGCTACAAGCTTTAGAGGCATTACAAAGAGAGCTAAAATATAGTTGTCACTAGTAAATCTCTAAAAAAAATATACTTAGCCACAATTAAATTATTACTGCTAATTTATTTTCGCTAAAGATTATTTTTGGTGTAGTGTGAAGCCAGATCTTAAGTTTATAAATTTTACATTCTAATTTTTAAAAGTTATTGGTTCTTACATTAATAATTTGTATGCATTACACAACTATCTTAAGGTAAATACATGACTTAAGCAAAAATAATTGTCATTTGTTGAAACCGTATCCTTTACTCTAATTGTAGAACAACCTTTTTACTCTTTTGAAAGTCAGTCATTGGTAAGGCTGGCAATGAAATCGGAAAATTCAATTTCGGTCCGTTTACTTCATTTCCGGTGACGTTCTGATACCGGTAACACAACAGTGTCGGTTGGTACAGGTATACCGATACCCAATGGTCCCGAATACGGCACCGGTATGAACTATGCATAAATTTTGGTAATTTCGATTTCGATTGATCGGTTCTGATTGACTGATTTCGATTGACCGGTTCCGATTGATCGGTTCCGATCCAACGACATGAAGACTGAAGACCGTTACTATTTTTTTTTTTTAATTTTTGTCATTTGAAATTTTGAATTTTGGAATTGGAATTTTGGATAATAACTTTAACTTAAATATAATAACTTAAACTTATTAATATTATATTAACTTATTATACAAATTTAATTTAACTTAAACTTATTAATATTATATTAACTTATTAATATATAAATATAATAACTTAAACATAACTTAAACTTATTAATATTATATTAATTTATTATATAAATTATATAAGTTTATTTATATATATATATATATATATATATATATATATATATATATATATATATATAAAATCTAAATTAAAAAGAAAAAAACTGTCAAGAACGGTAAATAACTTACTAGCTCCGACATCTCTTCCGGTATAGCTTTGGTGTCGTTTTGGTCTGAATCGGTTCCACACCGGTAACCAACGGACCGGTGTCAGTGAATTGACAGTGAATTCAATGACATAGATGAAAAAAGATTGTCAAAAGGGTAATGATTCAAAAGGATATTCCACATCAATAATCAAAATAGTGAAAGATGAATTTCTAACTTTTGAATCTAGACAAAATTTCGTAGAAAAGAAAACTAAGGCCCTTTGACTGGGCTAAATTTTTTTTTACCAAAAACGAAAAAACTTCTGATTGAGTACTAATCATTTCATTTGGATATTTATACTGAATTTCAAGTCAATATAAGATGAAAATTCAAGTACATACTAATTACCAGGTTCCAATCACTATCAATAAAAATCATGTTGGTTGGTTGGTTGATATCGTTATATCGTTCATAAGGGTGTTTGGCGATATTTTTTAGTTTAATTTTTCTAATTACTAGGACTTTGAATTTATGTATTCATCTCTATTTAGAAATTACATATTCTTGAGGTCTTATACTTCTTTCTATACTTGCTCTTTCAGATGAAGGCAAATCAAGACATCCGAACTATCAAGTCACTTTATCCTTTTTTTTCATAGTGTATTTTTTATTTCATGTGCCAATGTTGGTGATGGTTCTGCATTTAACATTGTTTTATATCAAATCTTTATATTAAAATAATAATTAAATCAAATAAAATAGCACATAACAAATTCAAAATAATTTATATTTATACAAATATGTGGACTAAAATGTTGAGGGGTGTTGGAGAGGGAAGATTAAGAAGAAGATATATTGAGGAAGAAATGAGATTTCTTAAGTACAAAATTGTGAAGGATCCGTGTTTTCAGAAAAAAAGCTGATAAAAGAAGTTGAGTGATATTTCAATATTTTTTTTCTATTTCACTTTAAGATACTCTTTATTATGTATAACATTTTTTTGTTACAATGTTAATATTTTGATTTATAAGGGAACAAAATTTTAATAATGAGCAAGTCTTAATTGGAGATAAGTATTTCATGTTGATTATGATGTTTACTTATAATTTTTAAATAACTGCTTAAATTATTTAATCAATCATCTTTTAATCTTTTGTAAATATTACTTTATCAACAATTTTATTGTGCATATCTATTTTCACACCTTATAATGAAAATTTTCATATTTTCATTTTGTAGGACTTCACGTATGATAATAACATGATCTCTTGCTAACGACGAGCCCTAACAAGAGATGAAGATCAGCGAATATGTCATAAAATACACATAAATCGTAATTTTAATGTCACACAGCATTCACGCATTGAAGAAAATTCGATAGATAAAAATAAGACGATGAGCATTTAAATATTTCAATTTCTATATGAAGAATACAATATTTCTAATATTTTTTCCTTTTTTTATTTTAAATATATTCTCTCTATATCTTTTTTTGTTCTTTACTTTCATAATGACTGAGTTATTGAAATAGTATAAAGTTGTGGGTTGTTTGTTGGTTATCTTAGTTAAAACAAAATAGATAATTTTGTAGATATTAAGGAAAAGAGATTATACCTAAATGAAAAATTTGAAGAGCATATATTGTTAACTGTTAAAAGTAAGGTAGAACATAATTTTCACTAAGTAGTTTAAAATATAAAGATGTAAATATAATAAAAATCAAAGGTACGTAGATCAACAGCTACTATATATACATAGATATAAACATAACTATATATGAATAGTAAAGTTATTCATCGAAGGAAGTTTGCATATACTCCTCGACCAGCCTGGCTCCACCCTTGCTTAAAAGTATACTAATAAAAAATGTTATTTACGATATCATAGTAGAATATATATATATATATATATATATATATATATATATATAACCAATAAAATAAAATAAAAAAATAAGAGTAAAAAATATTATAATATTCAAACATTTAAGATAACAATATAAAATAAAAAAATAAGAGTAAAAAATATTATAATATTCAAACATTTAAGATAACAATATAAAAATATTTGAGATAATATAATTTTAAGAGACAGAAAATTAACTGTGCACACAAAGTTGTTGAGATTTTTAAGGTGCTTTAACTTGGTTTGGGTGAATGGGATATCGAAGAGTTTCCTTATACATAGCAAATTTTTTATTTTACAAATCTAACTCTTAATTAACCAGCTGTAGAATTTATATTTATCTGCTAAGACTAAGTAAATGACATCATATTATGGTCTATTTATGCTTTTTTTTTTTTTTGAAAAATTAGATTATTGTTAAATATTTTTTAACTCAATATTTGTTTTCTTTCATTTCATACACTTTTTACTCTAAAAAATGATATTATAAATAGAAACAGAATGATAGTTGAAATATTATTATACCAACAAGAGTAAATGTGTTGAAACTAATTATCAAATAATTATCATGATGAATTTTTTGTATTGACCGTTCATCGCGCGGGAACGGATACTAGTTTTAATAAATGTGGAATCATAAATTCAAAAATAATTACTACTAATAATAAGAGTGAAGAAGCAGACAACTCTTCGTCAACATGTCTTCTTCTTCACCTGCTTCAGCTGCTCCGTGATTTTACTATATTATCCCTAATTAATTATTTTAAGTCATTTATATATAAAAGAATTAATAATACTTAATTAAAAAAGGTAAAATAAACATTTATGATATGTCTGTTTCAGCTGCTTCAATCGTAGTTTTATTATATCACCTCAAATTAATTATTATAAGTCATCTAAGTATTAAAAAATTAGTAATATTTAATAAATAATAAAATAGATATAAATGATAAATCAATTCTTGATGTTTTGAATTAATAAGACATCTTATATAAGACTGATTTAAAAAAATTCACAAGTATGTTTGCTCCATGATTTTACTATATTACCCCTAATTAATTATTGTAAGACATTTACATATAAAAAATTAATAATATTTAATAAAAAAAGATAAAATAGACATTTATGAGATGTCTACTTCAGTTGCTTCAACCGTAATTTTACTAGATCACCCCTAATTAATTATTATAAGTCATTTAGGAATTAAAAATTTAATAATATTTAATAAAAATAAAATTGACATAAAATGATAAATTAATTCTTGATGTTTTAAATTAACATGACATTTTATATGAGACTCATTTAATTTTTTTTCACAAATATTTTCTCATAGTAATTTTACTATATCACTTCTAATTAAGTATTATAAGTCATTTAGGACATATCCACTTCGCTACTTCAATCATAAAATTTGGTTGACTCTCGAATTTATTTCAGTGCTACTAAAATTGAAATAGAAGAAAAAGTATTATTAATCATAATAATTAAAAACTTAAATTATTTTAAGAATATAATTGAATATCAATGCCACAAAAATTTGGATAACAAGAGTAACATACATTATTTGAAAATTACATAAAAAATATTATAAATTACAATAGCTAATAATTTAAAATATTTAAAAACATATTGAGAATCTGATTGATTATCTAAGTTATGTTTGTGTTACGTAAATTCGGGATAGTTTTGACATTTTATAATTTGTATGTTTTATTATTTTAATTTAGTAATTTATTGATCCAAATGATGTTTTCGAATTTAACATATTTTAAAAATTTAGTACTTTGTTTATTTTAATTTATTTACTTTATTTTGACAAAATATTATATATTTAAAATTAATCCAAAAAAATAATTATAAGTCATAACTATTAACATCTTATAATATTTTAAAAATATATATTAAAAAATATAATTGACTTTTGAAATTCTAATAGTGTCACATAAGTTGCGATAAAACAAGTAACATAAATTATTTGAAATTACATTAAACGATACTAAAATCATAAATATTAACAACTTAAAATATTTAAAAAAATATGTTAGCAAAAAATATTTGACAGACTCACTAAATTCTAAAATTGGGACAAAGCGAATAACATAAATTACTAAATTATATAAAAGATACTATAAATAACAATGATTAGCAACTTAAATTATTTAAAAATTTATATTAATAAAATTTGATTGACACTCCAAATGCTATTTGTACTACATAAATTAAGATAACATAAATAATATATGTTGGACTCATGCTGACACGCTAGATACTATCTAGTAGTATTCATTAAAGCCGTGACACTACGTTGAAATAACAAAATGAAACAGGATATGATAAATTGTGTCATGGAGGCTCTAGGACTTTCATGAATATAAGAAATGTCGGGACAAAGTCCTGGCTATATACTCAAAAGAATACGTGAGTTCGTATTTATCAATAAAAAGTGCTTGAACGTCAAAAGAAAGGAATGAGGAGTACTATGCCTTAAGGAACCACATGTGCCAAGCTTAGCTAGCGTTTTACCATAGGCTTCCAAATATTTTTGGCAAATTAAAGTTTCACCATATATTTGGTTATAATATTTGAAAAGCATATTTTACTTTTAAAATTTTTTTAAAAAATATTTTTTTTCTCAAATACTAATTTTTCTAATATTTAAAATTTTGAATTATTTGCCAAAAATCAAATAATAACAAATCCAAGTTTTTTTTCAAAAACTGCTTAAAAAATCTGTGGCCAAACGGATCCATAATATTAATACATCTATAATATATATGCATCATCCCCCATAAAAGAACATGAATACATATCAAATCAGAGGCGGAGTCAGGATTTCAACTAAGGGAGTTCAATATTTTAAAAAAACTTAGTCGAAGGGGGTTCAACACCTACTATAACTACATAAAAAATAATTTTAATCATATATAAATAATATATTTTTCTGTCACGGGGTTCATCCGAACCCCCTAAAAAAGGCTGGTTACACCCCTGTATCAAAATAGTACTCGCATGAAGAGAGGTACTTATACTTGGAGGAGCTAGGGTCAAAATAATAATAATAAATCATAGAAAAATAAAGCTTTTGTGAAGATAGATTTCATTTCAAGTTTCAACATAAACACACTATAAAAACACGCAAAAAATCGACCCAACCGTAAAATTGACGACGGTCAGTTTTGTTCCATTTCTTTTTTTTTTTTTTTAGTAAAATCAACCAAATAGTTGATCAATTTTTTAGCGCCAAAATTCAAAAATAATAAAAACTTATCCATGAGGTCGTTTAAATACCGCACAGTTTTTTTTTAGTAAAATCGATCGAGTTCAATTATTTTTGAAATAAGAATATATCTCTCATAAATCTACCGAACTCGATTTTATATTTTGTCAATCATTTATTCAAACAATTTAAAATAATTGATCAAGTACACGATCGAGTTTGGTCGGTTTTGCATTTGGGCCTATATGAGCAAGCTCGGCTATTCCAGAGGACGAATAGTCGTTATGGATTCCATAGGCAATGTTGTGCCTATCTAGATGAAATTTGGCATGCTAGGGCCAATAGCTGCTCCGGTGCATTGCTTTTGAGCAATAGGATTCTATCTATGGCTCTCTCATCATTGTTTGTCCCTTTTGTTGGCATGATCGATTTAGTTTGCTCATTTGTTGGCATGATTGATTTAGTTTGCCCATTATTGGTGTGAAAAAGCTTACTAAGACTCCATTGATGGAGCTAAGAAGAGAAGAAGAAAAATCAAAGTTATAACTGCTTCTGAAAAATTGTTTTACAATGTGAGCTGTTGTGCCTTATATAGACTGTGAGTGTGATACAAAATATCTAATAACTAACTTATTCTAGAGTATTCTCTTTGACAACTCACTCCACTTACTAACTAATCGACTAGACATCCTATAATACAAATGAAACCAATGTAACAGTAACAATGCTAAGCTAATGTAACAGTAACAGCTAACTGGTGACTTCTCTAAGATGACTGCAACTAGTATATATATTTGGAACACTCCCCCTCAAGCTGCAGGGTGCATGATGTTGAGCCTGACTTAGACCTTTAGTGAGCAGATCGATCAGCAACTTGATCATGGGTAGAAACATGTTCAGCATGGATCAGACCACTCTTAATCTTATCCCTGATGAAGTGATAATCAATTTCAATTTGTTTGGTTCTCTCGTAGAACACAAGATTGTTGGCTTGCTGAATAGCTGAATTGTTGTCACTAAACATTGGAATAGGCATGTTAATAGGAACACTAAGATCGTGAAACAATCCAATTAACCAAGTTAATTCAGCCACAAATGTGGCCATGCTCCTGTACTCAGCCTCAGCAGAACTTCTGGATATAATGTGCTGTTTATTGGACTTTCAGGAAATTAAAGAATCACCAAAGTGAACTACATAGCCTATGACTGATCTTCTAGTATTGGGACAAGCAGCCCAGTTTGAGTCACACCAACAAGTAAGAGATGTAGAAGGTTGATCTTTCAACCAAACTCCTTGCCCAACTGTACCATTGAGGTACCTCACTACTCTAGTGGCAGCTTCCCAATGGGATCTTTTTAGTTATTGCATAAACTGACTAAGAGTTTGTACAACAAAACTTATGTCAAGTCTAGTAATAGTAGCATACATGAGTTTGCCTATTGGTCTTTGTTAGGATGAAGTGTCTGATAGTAACTCATCTCCATGTACACCAATGGATTGATAATACTCTGCAATAGTTAGTCTAAAATTTAATTCCAAAGAGGTGTGAGCTGGCTTAGCACCATTGAGTCCACTGTCTGATATAAGCTCAAGAATGTATTTCATTTGGTTTAGAATGACTCCTGAATCTGACATGAGAACTACAATCCCCAAGAAATATTTGAGATCACCTAAATATTTCATCTTGAATTGTTGCTGAAGCACCTCTTTGTGGCAATAATCAAGGCAACACTACTCCAGTAATAAGCAAATCATCAACATACACTAGAACAATCACTATATCAGAGGCTTTTTTTAGAGTTAAAAAAGAGTAATCATGTTCACTTTGAGTAAATCTAGCTGTAATCAATGCAGAAGTAAGCTTGAGATTCCATTGTCTGGAGGCTTTTTTAAGTCCATATAATAATTTAGGCAATTTGTAAACTTTCTTCTCTCCCTGTCTTCTAAAACCTTTTGATAGTTCCCTATAAACTTCTTCCCCAAGGTCACCCTGCAAAAAAGCATTGCAGACATCCATTTGCTGAATTCACTAACCTTTAGATACTGCTACTGCAATGACACACCTCATTGTTACCATCTTTTCAACAGGTGAGTATGTTTCATGATAGTCCAATCCCTCCTGCTGACTATAACCCTTGGCTACCAGTCTTGCCTTAAACCTCTCCACTTTACCATTTTCCTTGTATTTGATCTTGTAGATCTATTTGGAATCAATAGTATTCTTACCCTTTGGTAAGTCTACAACTATCCATGTATTGTCAGCTTCTAGAGCCTGAATCTCCAACTGTATTGCTGCTACCCCATCTATCATCCTTAATAGCTTTCTTGAAACATGGCGGCTTAATTTTATTTGAGAAATTTTTCAAGTAGCTTTGATAAGCATTACCCATTTTTCTACAACGCAAATTGTGAGCTAGTAGATATTTACATTTCTCACCTCTAATAGGATTAATATAATCCTACATCTATATAGGGGGTTTACTAACTCTAGATGGTCTACTTGATGTAGTGGTCATGTTTGTATTTTCACCAGATAAATCTCCATTCATGCTTGTAACTGCATCATAAGTTGCATCTGCAACAGGTAATATCTCAGGGATGAGACTAGCATCTTCACTATGTGGAGATGGTTCATGATAGACATCCTCATGAGTTTTACTATCACCATCAGTGTCTCCATCAACTGAGACCAAAAAATCAGACATGCACATATCATTGTGAGTGTCATCTGAAGTCTGCATGTGCTTCAGCTGTGCAAAAGGAAAGACATCCTCTTGAAAGATAATATATCTACTTACTATCAACTTCTTTTCATGGATGTATAGCAAGATATAACCCTTCTGAGTGACAGAATATCCCATTAATATAGTATGTTTGGCCCTTTCAGAGAACTTATCACCCTTAGGAACTACTGTCACATAATATAAATAGCCTATGACTCTCAGATGAGATAGTTTAGATTCCTTAAAGAACATAAGTTCAAAAGATCTTTTGACAGCTAGGACTAACGAAGGCAACCTATTCATCAGGTACACAACAGCTTTCACACACAATCCCCAAAATCTAGTAGGTGTATGAGATTGAAATTTAAGTACCCTTTCTATGTTTAAAAGTTGTCTATGCTTCCTCTCCACTACACCATTTTATTGTGGTGTATGAGGGCAACTAGTTTGATATAAAATGCCAAGATATTGAAACAACATCTTACACTATGAGTTAAGAAATGCTGTCCCATTATCAGACCTTATAGCCTTAATCAATACACCAAATTGTGTTTTAATAATAGAAATAAAGTTCTTAATGGCTACTATAGTTTCAGATTTCAACTGTAACATATGAATCCCTGTAAATCTACTATGATCATCCACCATATTCAGGAAATAGTATTTATTGTCAAAGTAAAATAAGCCTCCTAGATATCCATATGTACAAGGTCAAAGCAAACAACTGATCTAGATTCACTTACAAGAAAGGACAGCCTAGTTTGCTTAGAAAGTAAACATA
Organism: Capsicum annuum; assembly: GCF_002878395.1. Taxonomy (NCBI): domain Eukaryota; kingdom Viridiplantae; phylum Streptophyta; class Magnoliopsida; order Solanales; family Solanaceae; genus Capsicum; species Capsicum annuum. The sequence goes on along the minus strand of NC_061111.1, from coordinate 164,419,903 downwards.
CTGTACATTTATGTAAAGCCTATACCTCCTTATTAATCTTCAATATATTGAAAACTCTTAAAACCTGTGAAGCTGGATGCCTAAGTCTCTTGTGCCAGAGAGTGTTGCTGGGAACAATAACTTTTGCAATAATTTTATCATGCTTGTTCACTGCAATGTTAGGTCTTTACTTCCAGTCATTCTCAAAAATATAGATTCCACCTTGTTTTCTACCATTCCCCTTCACCTTGCCATTGAAGAGGTCCCAAAGCACACAGAAATTAGGATAAAGTGAAATAAAGCAAGACAATTTCTTGGTTACTTTAGCTACAGACAACAAGTTAAGCTTGAATTCTGGCATAAACAGAACATCTTTAGACATCTCATCTCCAAAAATGTATGCTTCTACAGTGTGTGATATATCTACTGTAGCTCCATTGGTAAATGCAACTTGTCATGGTGATAGCGACATCCTTAGACATATGTGTAGATGTAGACACATGATGTGTAGCTTCTTAATCCACAACCTAACTTTGAGAATAACTTTTGGATAAAAATAAGTAGTAATACCTGTCATGTTAACTTGCTTCATTTCCTTGGTGTCCTTGCTCAACATAGTCATGATTTGATTATATTCTCCTTTAGTAAAGTATTCCCCTTAGCCATTTGTGGATGATGCATCTCTTGATTGGTGCTAGCCATTTTTGATTGTCCAGTCACTGTATTTGCATTGCATGATTTCATTCCATAATTACCAGAGTAGTTATGACTAGGTCCTACCTGGCCATATCCACTACCATAGGACTTTTTAGTGCTAACATTATATCTTGACGTCTTTCTTTGCTTCCAATCAGTAGGGTATCCTATTAGTTTGTAGTAATTATCCTTGGCATGACCTGTGAGGTGACAATATTCAGACCTCTTTCCTCTATAATTTGAATTCCCTTGTCTAGAATTGCTATTTTGATACACTTTCATAGAAAGTGGTTATAGTTTGTCAAGTACAATAATCATACAAGATGAATGCTAAATTTTATCCTCTATAATCATATGCTTTATTAATAGTAGGAGTGTCTCTGTTCAGCAGGATTTGCCTGTGAGCCTGGTCATACGACTCATTCAATCCACTCAAAAATTGAAACAATCTCAATCCATACATTCGATCTATATACTCCTTAGATTTAGGTCAATCAAAACTAGGATTTAAGACTAAAACATCATACTCACTCCAGAAGCTCTTCAGCTTTGTAAAATAGTCTGAAATAGAATCAGTACCTTAAGAAAGTATGTTAATTTTGTGATGTAATTGGTAAATGCGCATACGATTGACCTTATCAAATTGTTCCTTAAGATCCTCCCAGACTGTATAAGCACTAGTGGCATAGACAATTCCACTGAGTAAATTTTCACTTACTGTATTCATAATCCATGAAAGTACAATTGCATTGCAGGTATCCTATTGTTTATGAAGTTCATCTCTATATATTTGTTTGCTACAAGCTCCAGTAACAAAGCCATATTTTCTCTTCCCTAGAAGAGCAATTCACACCGATCTTCTCCATAAACTGTAGTTTTCAAATCCAGTTAACTTGTTAGGTACAAGAATTGCACTCGAACTATCTGAGGCATTAATGTACAGTGGATCATTCTGATTAGCACCATAGCGGATGCATCCAAAGGAAATAAATCGAAACTTTAGAAAATTAAATCAAATGAAATACAAAACATAGATTAGCCAGACGAGAAGGAATATAATTCCTCTTCATGGCTTTGATACCATGTGAAAAAGCTTACTAATACTCCATTAATAGAACTAAGAAGAGAATAAGAAGAATCAAAGTTATAACTACTTCTGAAAAACTATTTTACAATGTGAGACATTGTGCCTTTTATAGGCTGTGAGTGTGATACAAAATATCTAATAAGTAACTTCTTCTAGAACATTCTCTTTGAAGGCTCACTCCACTTACTAACTAACCGACTAGACATCCTACAATACAAATGGAACCAATGTAACAGTAACAATCCTAAGCTAATGTAACAGTAGCAGCTAACTGGTGACTTCTCTAAGCTGACTGCAGCTAGTATATATATTTGAAACAATTGGTGTGATAATAATATACTTGTACTTAATTTTTGGCTTTGAATGACCCAACATAATTTTCAAACATGATGAACTAGAATTGACCATTTCTTAATCGATGGTTTTATTGAGTTTCATAGTTTACTCTATTACTGGATTTGAATTATTTCACTTACACTACTTTACTTAATTATTTACTATTATTAGGTTTATTATTTTTATTATGTTAAATCTTACTTCCTTTTCTTGAGCCGGGGGTCTATCGAAAACAACCTTTCTACTTCTCCGGAGGTAGTGGTATGGACTGCATACATCTTACCCTCCCCAGATCCCACTGTGTGGGAATACACTGGGTTTGTTGTTGTTGTTGTTGTTGTTGTATGTTAAATCTTACAAATCTTACTCACTAATTACCAAGCATATGATTATTATTTTGACGTTATGTAGCTAGTTGGAGCAGATTCCAGAGTATCGAGACGCTTAAGAGGAACTTGCTATTTATCAAATGTTTGGTGAGCTCATATTGTTGCTCGTGGGGCACCATTAGAGCTTTATTAATTTTTGAGTTGTGTCTTCATTCAGTGTATACGTTCGTAGAGACTTCAAAGATAGATATGTCATGATAGTTTTTGTAAAATCATTGTGTTGCTCATTGGCACATTACTTTTCTAGTTGACATTTATAGGATAAACTTCTGCATTTATATTCTAACTTTATTAAATAGCTTTACTAATTTTTGAGTTGCGTTTTGACTCAGTTTATTTGTTCATAGATACTTCAGAGATAAGTTTGTCGTGAGAATTTATTAAAGTCATTGCTTGACTTATTGGCATACTACTTTGCTAGTTCATATTTATAGCCTAAATTTATGCATTTATATTCTTACTTTATTTAATATTGCTTGACCTTTCTATTGCATAATTAAATTAATTAAATCAAAAAAGAAATATATTTGGTATAATATTTCTATAAGATGCTTCCTTCATAGTTTCACAACATCAGATGTTTGTTGCACCAGTGTCGGGAGTGTTTGAGGCATGAAAAAATAGGAAAGCATTGAAAACAATAGAGAACTCCTAAGGTGATGAAGATCATGATGAGCAATAATCCATGTTGGTCAAATCAAAGATGATCCTAGCACTGATGACTAACTCTAATTCAGACACTAACGAGGACAATGGCGAGATAATTATTTTTGAAATAAAAATATAAAATACATATTTACTTTAGGATAAATTGGAGTGTATAACTAACATGTTCTTGCTTCATTCAAAAGATTCATATTGTGAAAAAACTAATAAAAAAGTATATCCCTTTCAGTTTAATTGCAAGAATCTGTAGAGTGAAGTTGATATACTCAAGAACTACATTCTCACACTAAAGAATTAGAAGGCAAACATAGAGACCAAGAAAATTCTAACTACACCTGTAAAAAGAAAGAATTATGCTAATGATGTCCAAGAAGAACTAGAGAATATAATACAAGGTGTTAAGGTTGATCCTTATGATGACTATGAAAAGGATAAGACACTTCCAGAAGAGTTTAGGAAAATCAAGAGTAAGAAAGTAAGAACGCTTTAGATCAGGTCCTCGAGTATGCTTTCTTACATGAAAATCATAATAGTGTAGAAAGTTAGGATATAAAGAGGTAAAGACTATCAAACAAATTGATAAAATATAAAATAGTCATCATGGATATAAAGACCGTCAACTAGATTCGAAGTATTTTCAAGATCTTAAAAGATTGATGAAAGAAGCATGAAATATCTACAATATATTAAAATGAAAGTTATGTAAAAAATGATTACATTTAAAATAGTTAGTTGGCAAGACAAAATATTCTTTTATTTTTCTTATTTTTAGCTCAAGGAATTTTTTCAAACCTCAAGCCTACACCATGAACGTAACAGACACTTTAGAACGCAAGTGATCTCAAGCAGACCATTGATACTGGTATATTGTTAAGAAATCTTCAAACTTAAAAGATAGCGGAAGCTTTAAGCAAGGATCATATTAAAAAATTAAAAATCGTTTGAACGAGCCAATTCAATCGAGTTAAAAAAAATAAAACCCAAAATAAGTTGATTTGTGTAATGTATGATAAACCTCTACTAATAAGGATGAGTTGTTGGGACAAAACCTCTAGCTATATCTGAATCATAAAAATAAAACTAAAATAATATCTGTAATAAAAAGAGCAATTACTCCAATAGTCCTCAAATGAGGAGGATTCACCAACACTGACTGAAATTCTACAACTGCCTAACTATGAGTCTCACTACAAAAAAAATTGTGTTTAGCGATGAAATTTTCCGACAGAGTAATTTTCGTCACTATATAGCAACAGATTAGCAACGGAACATTCAATTTGGTCGCATGCATAGAAATTCAATTTTTATGTATGCTGTTAGCAACGAATCAGTGACGGAATTGTAGTTCCGTCATAAAATAATAGCAAAAAAAATTTACGTCTAAATTTAGTGACGGATTAGCAATACAATATTAATCGTTATGTTAATTATTTTTTCGCAACAAATTTAGCAAAAATTATTCATCGATACGCTTCATTTTTTAAATTTTTTAAATTTTATTTAGTGACTAAACCGTTTCGTCGTAAAATATTAATTTAATTTTTTAAATTAATATTAAAGTATAGAAAAGGAGGGAGGGGGGCTTCTAGGGTTTTTATTCATTTCTGCCCCTACTCTCTTTCTACTCTTTCTCTCTCAAGAACCATTCACGATTTCAAGGCCCTTTTGCCCGATTTGAATGAGTTTTTGCACGAATTGAAGACATTTCTGCATGTATTGAAGGTCAAGCTTACACTGATTTGCCGATTTGAAGCATTTGAAAGTATTTTCTTCCACTGTACACTCTCTATCCGAATTGAAATTTATGCTTTCTTTAATTCTTTGTGTTGATTTTAAATTATTATTCACTCTCTATTCGAATTTAAGCTTGAATTAGTGTTAACTTATCAATTTCTTCGGGAAATAATTTTATTTTAGATTTTTTCCGTGATTTTACTTTACAATGGGTGAATCTTGTGATTTTACTTTACTTTACACGGTTTTGGATGCATGCCACCTGTTGGGATTAGACTTCATGGAAGCATTTGGGGCTAGGGTTTATTTGGGGCTAGGATAGTTGACTGTTAGGGTTCAACTAGATGAGATGTGTTTTTTTTAAATCTTTCCAGCAGAGCATTTGTTGTGATAACTTATGTTAGATCTCTCAGTAGGCTGGGATTCTGCCTTGTCACTCCGCGACTTTTTTTGATTTTCTTAAAGTGGTTCACAATTGAAATATTGGGATTCTTTCAACTTTCTTGTTGATATTGTTTTGTTGCATCCATCATTTCCATGTTGGATTTTCTTTTCTGCGGTAAGGGTGTTTTCTTTGAACTTTCCTCGTGTTGCCTATGTTTGCTAATACTGTTATTTTTGGTATAGTTTCATATTCCAGGACTTGGGTGATCACTGTCATGTTGCCTTTTTTGTTTCTAATTTCCAGTAAAATTCATTGTCTCGGGATTTGGTTAAGTCGCTCCCTACCTTTATTTTTGCTGTAGTAGGTCTAGTTTGTGTGCTAGTGGCCTTATCAATAGAAAGAGGGGTCACTACTAAAAAAAACTATCTGTTGTGTGCCTTATTTTTCAATTTTCGTTTTGCCCTTTGATGGATTGCTCTATCTGGTGGGTGACTGAGGGGTACCTTCACATCTGTTGTTGATAGATTACTCTTAAAAATATTGGATCTTTTTTGTGGTTTTAGAGATCTAGTAGTGTAAGTGACACATATTCAAATATTTATTTGATACACTTTTCTTTCAGGTGCCTTTTTACCGAAATTGGTGTAGTGTAGTTGTAGATTGGTGGCAATATAAGTGGAATATTGTATTCAATCAGGTTTGTTTTTAAACTTTCTTTCTATTTTTTCATTTTTCCTGCTATGCTTGTGTGCTTCTCGATTATGTTTGTAACTTATTTTTGATATTAAGCATGTAACGATAAATTTGTTGTTAAAATAGAAGTATGTATCACTTTTATCTTATTTTTATGGCAAATTAGTTTTGTTTTCTACTTTGAGAGCATAAGTTTGAATAATTTTGTGAAACTATTTAACTGTCAATTGATCTACTTATTTATGCTTTCTTTGCTAACTAGTTCTTCATATAAAGTCTGATCATAGATTATCGTATTTGTTAATATGAATTTTTAACAAGGTTAATTGTTAAGAATAATTTTCGCGTTTCTTATTAAGCTGGTAATTAGCACTAATTATCCTATTTTTTTATTTCAACATTAATAGGAACATGAATAATCTAGAGCGTGGTTGGATGTATGAGAGGTTAGATGGCCGAGGAGTATTATACTCTAGATTTGTAACCGGGGTGGATGAATTTATTCAATTCGCATGTTCTCAACAAAATCGCATAAGTGGTGACAAAGTTAGATGTCCATGTGCAAAATGTCAGAACTATAAATTCATGGATGTCGAAACTGTTAAATGTCACCTTTATCAATCGGGATTTGTTGAGAACTATTTTATTTGGAAGCATCAAGGAAAAAGAGATGATATAAGTGGGACTTCTTATGGTAATGACTTGCATGGTAGTGGTCAACCTCTATTTGGATAGAATCCATACCGACAAATGATATTGGATGGAGCTGGTCCCAATTTTTCTCAGGGTTCAAGTTGGCAATCTTATAGCAATAGTGAACCTGAGTCATCTCATCCTTTTCATTATTCAATGGAGGAAGATCCTAATCTCGTGTTTAAAATTTTTTATGATTTGCTAGATGCTACTGATGCAGAATTATATCCCGGTTTATCCCTCTCTTAACTTGTGGTTGTCTCTCAAATATTGAATATTAAAATGGAGAACAATATATCACAGAGAGGCTATAACCAGATGATACAATTGCTTAAAGAGGTTTTACCTGAAGATAACATAGTGCTTAATAACTATTATCAGACGAAGAAGCTAGTGCGTAGCTTGGGTTTGCCAGTTGAAAAGATTGATTGTTGTAAATGAAGATGTATGTTGTATTAGGGTGATGATGATGAACACCTTACATCTTGTAAATTTTGTAGCAAGCTTAGGTATAAACATTGTGTTGGTTATCGTAAGAGGAAATTGGTCCCTTACAAGAAAATATATTATTTTTCTTTGATTCCAAGATTGCAAAGATTATATGCATACCATGCTACAGCTGCTAACATGAGATGACATCATGAGCATAAAAAAGAGGATGGTCTGATGCGCCATCCATCAGATTCTGAGGCTTGGAAGCACTTCAATAAAACTCATCCCTTTTTTGTCGTTGAACCAAGAAATGTCAGGTTGGGGTTATGTACGGATGGTTTTCAACCATTCACTCAGTCTGGAAGAAAATATTCTTTGTGGCCAATGATTGTCACTCCATACAATTTAACTCCAGGAATGTACATGAACGAGGCTTATATGTTCTTAACTATCATTGTTCCAGGTCCCAGCAATCTTAAACATAAAATTGATGTTTATCTGTAACCCCTAATAAAGGAATTAACCTTGTTGTGGGAGACAAGTGTGGAAGAATTTGACATCTTAAATAGGCAAAACTTTCAATTAAGGGCAACTTTGATATGGACAATTAGTGACTTTCCTGCATATTCTATGTTATCGGGATGAAGTACTGCGGGTAAATTATAATGTCCTTATTGTATGGAGGAAACACAAGCCTTTATATTGCAACATGGAAGAAAACAATCCTAGCTTGATTGCCACAGAATGTTCCTTGACCAGCATCACCCATTTAGGAGAGATCAAAAGAACTTTCTTAAAGTCCAGACTGTCAAAAGAACCCCCCCAACATATAGAACAAGAGAGGAAATTTTGGACCATATTTTTAATTTGGAGATAAGAAATGTAACAGAGTTAGATGCATAACAAGTTAATAAAATAATATGTAAGGCATGTGGGTGGAAAAAGTGAAGCATCTTTTGGGATTTGCCATACTGAAGTTCTAACATGATTCGACATAATTTTAATGTTATGCACATTGAGAAAAACTTCTTTGATAATGCATTTAACATTATTCTTAATTTTGATGACAAAACCAAAGACAATCCACAGTCACGTCTAGATACGACAACGTATTATGATTGACCTCAATTGGGAAAGGATAGTAACGGATAATATGCAAAAGCTGTCTATACATTAGACAAGGAAGAAAAATTGATATTGGTTAATTGGGTGAAAGGCTTAAAGTTTCTAGATGGGTATGTTTCAAATTTGGGTATGTTGCCAGACACAAATGCGAAAAGTTTATTTGGTATGAAGAGTCATGATTTTCATGTGTTCATCCAACGACTAATGCCTATTGCTTTCGTGAACTACTTCCTAGTAATGTGTGGCAGACACTTACAGAATTGAGCTTATTTTTGTAAGGATCTTACTTTGACCACTTTGTGAGTGGATGATATGGTGCGATTAGAGAGAGATATTCCATAAATTTTGTGCAAGTTGGAATGTATATTTCCTTTTGAGTTCTTTGAATCAATGGAACATCTTCTTGTGTACCTTTCATATGAAGCAAGGATTGCTGGACCTGTGCAATATCGATAGATGTATCCTTTTAAAAGGTAAATATGAAAATCTATGTCAAACTTGTGATGGTTAATTAATACATAACTTTTCAAAACATAATGTTACATCTTTGTCTATATATAGGTATTTGGAAACTCTTAAAAAGATGATTGGGAATAAATCTAGTGTTGAAGGTTCCATTTGTGAAGCATATTTGATGATGGAGTCAACACAATTATTTTCTCATTATTTTGAACCTCATGTCATCTCATGAAATCATAATGTGGATCGTAATGAGGATGGTGTTGTTGTGGAAGATCATAAAGGAAATCTTTCAATATTCTCCCATTCAGGTCGACTTTGGGGAGAAGCAAAGAAAAGAGATTTAACCTTAGATGAAATCAAGGCGGCCCAAACTTATATTTTACTAAATTGTGAGGAGGTTGAGCCATTTGTGAGGTAAACAACTTCTCTTAATAATAATAAAATCTATTCTTACATCCTGACTTCTTTTATTTAAATTATTTTGTTGCAATGAAGTATGTACCTGCAATGTTTGAAAGAAGAATTTTTGAATCTCTCTCAAATGAAATAGATGAGAGCCTTGAAGAAAATTTTGCTATATGGTTCAAGGAATATGTAAGATTTAAATAAGTATTAACTTTCATATAATGATGCATGTACTTAAATTGGCTTATGTTTAACTAGATCTTTGATTTTTTGTAAATAGTTTGGGTGCAATCCTATTGAAAATGAATACTTGCGTAGTCTTTCTCGTGGACCATTAATAGGAGCTACATCCCATTCAGTTTATTTTGTTAACGGATATAAATTTCACACAGAATGTCATGGTAGCGTGAGATCAACAATGAACAGTGGTGTTTGTATCTCGGATCCAATTTTTAGGGATTATTATGGGCGGATAAAAGAGATCATACAAGTGGAATATCGTGAAGCATCTTTAAAATAAAATGTGTTATTCAAATGAGAATGATTTGACCCAACAATGGATGTCGGTGTTAAGAAGCATTATTGGTACAAATTGGTTGATATTAACCATCGTCGTCAGCATAAAAAGTATGAGTCTTTTATTCTTGCAATGCAGCCAACTCAAGTATGTTATGTACCTTATCCAAGCAAGAAAAAGGACAAGGATGATTGGCTAGCTGTATTGAAGGTCAAACCTCAAAATACTATCGAATTACCAGTTGAGGAAGTGGTGACAACTTCAGAACTGAATGTTCCTTTTCAAGTTGAAGAAGTTGAAGTCCATGAGATAGATATGTCTGTTTCTATATATGAAGATATTCTATTGCATGATCTAAATGAGGGTGTACTTGAAATGAATGAACCTCTTAATGATGGTTTATTTGAAGAGCATCATGAAATACAAGATGGATCTACAGAAGAAGAATATGAAACTGAGAAAACTGAGGAGGATGATGAAGATGAAGAGTTTGAAAAAGACATAGATAGTGACTAGAGCTTGATAAAAATATACTATTTTAGTTTTGTTGTATTTTATTTTAAGTATAAAACTGAAGAATCTGCTATTTTAGCTTTGTTCTATTTTATTTTTAGTAAGAAACACAGACAGTGACAAGTGCTTGATAAAAATCTGCTATTTTATCTTTGTTGTATTTTGTTTTTACTAATTTTTGTCCAAAATATTATCATTTTCTTAGTTTTTGATTTCCTTTTAATAATCTATTTGTTTTTCAAATCGCATCATTTTAATTTAATTTTTAATTGTAATGATATAACAACACCGTTATTTTTTTCCAGATATGACTCGAGGTGGATATCGTGCCGGCAAGTCCCTAGGTATGAGCAAGACTGCTAATCGTATAAAAATTCCTTATAGTCCAACTCCAGTGATTGAACAGGATGATCTGACTAGTACGTCATCAGATCAAACATTGGGACCAAGAAGTACATCGGCCATTCCTTAGACATCTCCAGTTTCACCTAACTAAAGCAGCCCAACAGGCCAGAATATGAAAGCTCAAAGCAAAACAATAGTTGAGGCAACATCTCATCAGAGAAATGTATCTGCTTCAGGTGATTCCAGTTGTAGCAATGAACGGACCCTTATTTTTCTGACTTCTTCAGGGTTAGTACCTACTACTTATGTATTTGCTATTTTTGTGTTTACTGTTTTTGTACACAAATTTTATGTAGTATTATTGGTGTTAGATTTGATGCTGTACAGGTTGGAACCGTCTTCCAAATGCTTTAGTTCCATTACATTGTCTTTCAAACGTGAAGTTGATCCTAAAGGGATCAAAAGGAAAGGTGTCTCAAAAGATGTCAAACATGGTTATTTTGGAGAATTCAAGGTATGTTTTTTAAGATCATAATCGATAGAAATTGTTTGAGTTTGTAGCTGATACTTAATTATATTACTTTAAACTGTATTTCAGAAGAATTTCTATTGGGATGCTTCCGTTAGTGAAGTTGTGGTGAAGCAATAATGGATGAAGAAGGTTGCATTATGCTACAAGAATTTCATTTCCAATATAAAGAAGGATAGAGCTACAGTTCAACCAGAATTTGTAAATGACCATGTATGGGAAAAAAGGATGGAACTTTGGCAAAGTGATGACTGCGTTAAGAAGTCCGAGATAAATTCAAAGAATCATTGTAGTGGACGAAAAGTAGCTGCTGGGACACACACAGGTGGCTCTATCATAGCTGGAGAGTACCGAAAAAAACTTATAAGTATATATTTCATTAACAGATTTTTAACATTGATGAGTATTGGTGATGTAACGCCCTGAATCGAACACCCAAAATGCTACACGGTGCTCATGACCCCGAAGGACCACAAGATAATCCATGACTGATATCTGTACCTGTGCACTACATAATAAACTATATAAATGCGGAAATAAAGTCTGAAGGGCCATAAGGTTCAAAACTGATAAAATATAACATCTGAAAGTATGGCATATCAATACCAAAACAAACTAAAATAAGACAGTCTGAACATATTGTGGTCTAAAAAGCCTCTATAACTAAACTGTCTGAATAAGAAATTGATGGGACATGTCCCCAACTAACTCCAACTACTGAAATAAACTAAGTAATGAAGAAATAAAGTAATGATCATGTCCTCAAAGGATAAGGACTCACTGTTGACTCTGACTGCTAAGACTAGAATGTTACTGATACTTTAGAGCTTGTGCTTTTGAACCTATGGTATAAAAACACCATAGTGCAAATGTGTTAGTAAGATTGATTATACTGGTATACAAGTGAGGTAGGCTAAATGCAAAAGGTTTAAATGCATGAAGAATTCTAACTGACTATATAACATGAACGTGAGAATACATGCATGAATAAGTGACTGCAACTGAATTCATGATGATACTGACTACTAAGTATGAATACTGATAACATGAGTTACTGATAACTTATATAACTGATACTGAGGGACTATCTCTAACAGTCTAGGTTCTAATAGAACTAGCTGGGTTTCGTGATATACTGAATTGACTGTGGCTGACAGTCTTGAATTCTATAGAAGTATCTGAGTTCTATTACTGAGACTGAGACTGTAATTGTGGGAAGTAGTCATCTAACTGACATGCCCCAAATAAAGCATTATGGATGAGTTGAGATCCAATCTGTAACCCCAATTGGAAGAGTGTCAATACCGCGCCACTGGTAAAGACAGGCTGTGGGTGACCCTCATCTGGCAGTGTCCCCAAAAGAGAATGGTAGGACCCTCATCTAACTGTTTTTATCCACCTCATCAACCCTTCTCTATTAGTGTTGATGTCTCAACCTATGCTGGCTACATAGTTTAGGGACACAAGGATTGCTTCTAAGGATCACACCCTTAACTGTCAGTGTGTGTCCTCATCCTTGGTTCACTCGGTGCTAAATCCTACTCCCATCTGAATAAACACTGAACATGATTAACTGAACTAAACTGGACTGCGTTCATTGAGTTCCATTGACTGACAGAATGCTACTGATATTACTAGGATTGCTGAGTTTACTGAGTTTTCCTGAGTCACACGACTGACCGAATTCTATTGAACATGGCTTGATTGAGGATATCGTAAAAACATGACACTGACTCTAGGCACACAACTAAATTGTCGGGTACAAGTACCCCCAAGACTCGATAGAAGGAAACTAACAACGCATGACATTCTTGAATACATAACCAACATCAACAATCTATAATACAATAAGTTGGGGATGTCATGAAGTACATGGTTATCATAATCTTGTACATGAATGGGAAAGCATATAAATATGTCATAATTTCATCAACTAGTCTCATGGCCATTTTATAAAACATTTATAATGCACAACAATATCATAGAAGTCATTGTGATCATAAGGGTGAAGCATGCACTTATCATTTGGGCCATAATTGAGCTATGATGCATAATTTCTGGTCCCTTACGCATTTTATCAAACACCTTGCATGGACAACTTAAGGCATAGGCATAATCATCAAAATTATCACTTCAAAACTCCATGAATCGACTAAATTTATAGATTTCAAGCCTCATATTAACATAGATTCATGAACAACACATAAAAATTCCAGCTTGGGAATCACATCATCATAATCTCATGAACATAATCAACCCACAACAACATATTCACAATACATAATTTAAAACTTGGTTCTTGAACTTCATGGATGGAAGGAATCCATGAATGAACACTATGCATACCTTAGTTCTTGATTCTACGAAGTTTGTCGATAGAATTTCCTTGAATTTGAATCCCTAATTGAAAACCCTAAACTTTTTCTTGAGGAAAATTAAGAGAAACTAGTATATTTTGGGAAATGGTAACTTAAGTAGATATGGGACATGAATAACTGTAACATTGTTATAAGACTGACATGACTGATAAACTGAATGTATCATACTAAACATGCATATCTGATGCATACGTAACTGATTCATGAATGCATAACTGAGATTTCTGATAAGCCGAGTTTCTCATAATGAGGATGCATATATGATGTATGAATACATGACTGACATAATGTATGAACATATTACTGGATATGCAATGGTAATTTAATATCGAGTTTATAATGAGAATTTGAGCATGAAAATGAATGCCAACTGGTAACTAAAATTTGGACATGAAACATGAATAAGCTTTAAGAAAAGCTATTACCTTGGGCTGAGTCTGAATTAGCAGAGAAAAAGTAAGGATACTTGGTCCACATGTCTGCTTCTGCTTCCCAAGTAGCTCCCTCAATGGACTGATTCCGCCAAAGAACTTTGACTAGAGGAACTTCCTTGTTCCTCAGTCTGTGAGTCTGGTAGTTGAGGATTCTGACTAGAATCTCTTCGAAAGAGTGTTTGTTCTGAATACCCATGCCCTCTATAGGGACTACAACTGTTGGGTCACCTATGCACTTCTTTAGCAAAGAGACAAGGAACACTGGATGGACTAAGCCTAGATCTAAAGGCAGTTCAAGCTCATAAACTACTTTGCCGAAGCGATCTAGAATTTTTTAGGGACCAACATATCGGGGACTGAGCTTTCCCTTATTACCGAATCTCTTCAATCCCTTCATGGGAGAGATTTTTAGGTATACATGATCACCATTCTCAAACTCGAGATCTTTTCGATGCATATATGTGTAAGACTTCTGTCGGCTCTGAGAAGCCCAAAGTCTTTCTCTGATCAAGTGGACTTTTTCTAAGGCATCAATACTAAGTCAGGCCCTATAACTGAGGCCTCACTAACTTCAAACCAACCGAATGAAGATCTGCATCTCTTACCATAGAGAGTTTCAAATGGAGCCATCTGAATACTGGAATAATAGCTGTTGTTGTATGCAAACTCAATCAAAGGCAAATGGTCATCCCGGCTACCCTTGAAATCAATTGCACACGCCCTTAGCATATCTTTCAAAGTCTGAATGGTCCTTTCTGCTTGACTATCTGTCAGAGGATGAAAGGCTGTACTGAGGTGAACTAGGGTACCAAGACCTTTTTGAAATGCTTTCTAGAAAAGAGAGGTGAACTGGGTACCTCTATCTGAGACAATGGACAACGGAACATCATGCAATCTGACCAACTTCTTGATATAGAGTGTGGCATAATTCTAGGCTGAATAGGAGGTATGGACTAGAAGGAAATGAGCGGACTTGGTCATTCTATATACAATGACCCAAACTGAATCTTACTGATGACGAGTATGAGGCAAACCCATCACGGAGTCCATGTTCACTTCTTTCTACTTCTAAGTAGGAATATTAAACTCCTACATAGACCCACTAGACTTTTGATACTCTATCTTAACCTGCTGACATGTAGAGCACTTAGCCACAAACTCTGCAACAGCTCTCTTCATCCCACTCCACCAATAGATTTCTTGCAAGTCGTGGTACATATTAGTGGCCCCTGGATGAATAGAGTAGCGCGCACCGTGCGCTTCTGAAATGATTTGTTGCCTTAAGTCATCTACACCTGGGACACACAGATGACCCTGACAACGCAGAACATTATCTTACCCTTGGGAGAAAACCTCTACTTTATGATAATTTACTGACTCTTTCAACATAACAAGACTGGGATCTCTATCCTAATTTTGTTTTACCTCAAAAACTAGAGATGATTCTGAACTACTCTGAACCCATAAATTACCCTCTTCTGAATCAACTAGGTGGACACCTAGTCTAGCAAGCTGATGGACTTCTTGAGCTGGCCTCCTCTTACTATCCTCAACATGAGCAACACTACCCATAGACAGTCTACTGAGAGCGCCGGCCACTACAATGGACTTGGTCGAATAATAAAGGACACTCATGTCATAATTTTTCAAGAGCTCTAACCACTTTCTCTGACGAAGATTGAGTTTTTTCTGAGAGAATACATATTAAAGGATTTTATGATATGTGAACACATCTATATGAACAACGTATAGATAATGCCTCCAAATCTTTAAGGCAAAAACTACGGCTACTAACTCAAGATCATGAGTCGGATAATTCTTATCATGGGGCTTAAGCTGTCTGGAGGTGTAGGCTATGACCTTACCATGATGCATGAGGACACAACCCCAACCTACTTTGGATGCATCGCAATGCACTACGAACCCATTTGGACTATTAGGAAGAGCCAAAACTGGAGCATCGCAATGCACTCCTGAAAACTCTTCTCGCAACAGTCTGACCACTGATACTTGACTTTCTTCTGAGACAATCTGGACATAGTGGATGCAATAGATGAAAATCCCTTAATAAACCGTCTATAATAGCTAGCCAAACCTAAGAAACTTCTGATATCTGATGAAGAGATAGGGAGAGACAAGTTTTTTACCGCTTTGGTCTCTTGAAGATCAACTCTAATGCCATCACCGAAAATATATGACCAAGGAATGCAACTAACCTTAGCCAAAATTTGCACTTACTGAATTTGGTGAACAACTGATGATTTCTGAGAGTTTGCAATACTACGCTGAGATGTTCTGCATGATCCTGTTCACTGCAGAAATAGACAAGAATATCATCTATGAAGACTATGATGAACATGTCCAAGTACTGCTTGAACACACAGTTCATTGAGTCCATGAAGGATGCTGGGGCTTTGGTAAGAGCAAAGGACATGACTAGGAATTCAAAGTGACCATACGTACGAAAGGCTATTTTCAGAATGTCACATTCTTTGACTCTGAGCTAATGATAGCCTGATTTTAGGTCTATTTTTGAGAAATAACTGGCACGCTGAAGTTGGTCCAACAAGTCATCAATTCTGGGAAGTGGATACTTGTTCTTGACCATGACTTTATTGAGCTGACGGTAATCAATGCACATTATAAGATAACCATCTTTCTTGCACACGAATAAAATTTGTGTATCCCACGGGGACACATTGGGTCTGATGAATCCCTTGTTTAAGAGATCTCTCAACTGGTCTTTCAATTCTCTGAGTTCTGCTGGTGCCATTTTGTATAGCCGAATAGATATAGGCTGAGTATCTGGAAGAAGATCAATGCCGAAGTCTATTTTCCTTTAGGAGGAATTCCAGGAAGATCTTTGGGAAAGATATCTGAATATTCATTCACTAACGAGACTGATTCAAGACCGGGAGTTTTGAAACTAGTATTCTTAACTCGACAAGATGATAGACACATCCCTTAGATATTATTTTCTATGCTCGAAGGTAGGAAACAAGCTGACATCTGAAAGCTGAAGTACTACCCCTCCACTCTAGGACAGGTTCCTTTGAAAATTGAAACTGGACAACTCTATTTTTGCAGTCGACTATGGTATAATAGGAATAAAGCCAATCCATGTCGATAATGACATCAAAATTAGTCATCTCTAATTCAACTAAGTTTGCTGAAGTAAATTTATGAAATATCATAACCAGACAATTCCTGTATACCTGTCGGGCTATGATGGTTTTACCTACTAGGGTAGAGACTGAGAGGGGCTCTACTATAATTTGGGACTTACTCCAAAATCAACTGCTATGTAAGGAGTAACAAAAGACAAGGAAGCTCCTGGATCTAGCAAAGCATAAACGTGTACATGAAAGATCTGTAACATACCAGTGACCACATCAGGAGAATTTTCCTGATCTTGTCGGTACTGAAGAGCATTAAGTCTGTTTGGGCATTGCCCACTAGTAGCACTAGAAGTGGCACCCTACTGATTTAGGCGACCAGACTGGGCTGAGGAACGGTTACGCTGACCCTAATAACCTGACTGGGGACAATATCTAGCTCTGTGGCCTGGCTTGCCACATCCAAAGCAAATATCACTACCAGCTCTGCAAGTACCCTGATGGTGTTGTCCGTATGTCTGACAAAGAGGATGGGTGCGGGCACTACTAATACTGACCTGAGACTTAGAGCCTAGCGCTCTATCTCTATTACCATCCATGAACTTTAGAGCTGGAGCACTGGCTGAGGAAGGAGCTGGAATGGATGACTTTGGGCGGATCTGAGAACAGTTGCGACCTTCTGACTTAGGCTGAGCAAAGTAGAAAGTCCCCATCCTTGCTCTCTTATTCTTCTTCTCTCTCATCTTAATCTCTTTCTGTTCTACCTGCTGAGCATGGGTCATTAGCCTAGCTATGTTTATGTCATTATTCAACATCGCATACCTACACTCATTAACCACACTATCATTCACCCCAGAAATAAATTTACTTATCTTGTCCCTACTATCTACAACCACATGAGGAGCATATCTGGCTAATTGAGTAAACTTAAGAGAATACTCTTTCACCGTTATGTTGACCTTCTCGAGGTTGATAAATTCTAACACCTTAGCTTCTCTCAGCTCTAGAGAAAAGAATCTATCTAAAAATGCAATGACAAACTCCTCCCTTTCTATGGATCCAGCATCAACTGGCCTCTCTAACTTCCACTATTTGAACCAAGTGTGAGAAAAATCCTGCAACTAATATGGAACTAGCTAAGCACTCTCACTAGTAGGAACCCTCATGATGTTTGTAACCTTCTGAATCTGGTCAAGGAATTCCTGAGGGTCCTCATCTGACTTAGACCTGAAAAAAATAAAGGATTCATTCGGGTGAAGTAGTGAATCCTGGATGCAGCTGAATTGGTCACTGGGTTAGCCGAAAGGACAGCTAGTCATTTATTCTGGGCAACAACTGACTGAGCAAGAGTAGTGAATGCAGCTTTGAACTCTGCATAAGAGACATGTTCGCCTAAATTATCTTCGGGCTAAGGGGTTGACTGATTTCCAGTTCTCTTTCTGGGAGGCATGTTCTGTAAATGGAAGAGAAAGGATTAGACTGAGAGATTAACTTGAGATTATGCTCACTGGCACAACATGAATACTAAAAGAAGGGAAACTTTCCAAAAATATCTCATATCCTCTTGTACATAAATGTGGCAAGAAACACACCCATGTACAGGACTTTACTAGATGCGGCTTTCAGACTTCCTAGGACACTGTTGAACCTTAGGCTCTGATACCAAGTTTGTAACTCCTCGAATCTGAAACTTAAAATTCCACATGGTGCTCATGACCCCGAAGTACCACAAGCTAACCCATGACTGATATATGTACCTGAGTACTATATAATATACTATATAAATACGAAAATAAAGGCTGAAGGTCCATAAGGTTCAAAAATAATAAAACATAACATCTGAAAGTACAGTATATCAATACCAAAACAAACTAAAACAAAACTATCTGAACATACTGTGGACTGAAAAACCTCTAAAGCTAAACTATCTGAATAAAGAATTGATGGAACATGTTGCCAACTAACTCCAACTACTGAAATAAACTAAGTAATAAAGAAATAAAGTAATGATTATTTCCTCAAAGAATGAGGACTCACTGTTGACTCTGACTGCTGAGACGGGAATGCCAATGATGCTCTAGAGCTCGTCCTTTTGAACCTATGATATAAAAACACCATAGTAAAAATACGTCAGTATGATTGAATGTACTGGTATGAAAGTGAGGTAGGCTGAATGCAAAAGGTTTAAATGCATGAACAATGCTAACTGACTATATAACATGAACGTGAGAATACATGAATGAATGAGTGACTATAACTGGATTCGTGATGATACTGACTACTGAGTCTGAATACTGATGACATGAGTTACTGATAACTGATATAACTGATACTGAGCAACCGTGTCTAACAGTCTAGGTTCTGATAGAATTAACTGGGTTTCATACTGTACTGAATTAACTGTAGCTGACAGTCCTAAATTCAGTAGAACTATCTAGGTTCTATTGTTGAGACTGAGACTGAGACTATAACTGTGGAAAATAGTTATCTAACCGACATGCCCCAAATAATGCATTATAGCCAAGTTTGGGTCCAATCTGTAACCCTAATTGGAAAGGTGTCAATACTGCTCCACTGGTAAGAAAGGCTGTAGGTGACCCTCATCTGGCAGTGTCCCCAAAAGAGAATGGTGGGACCTTTATCTGACAGTGTTTATCCACCTTATCAACCCTTCTCTGTCAGTGTGATATCTCAACTTTTGCTAGCCACATAGTTCTGGAATGCAAGGATTGCTTCTAAGGATCACACCCTTAACTATTAATTTGTGTCCTTATCCTTGAGTTCACTCGGTGTTAAATCCTACTCCCATTTGAATATACACTGAACATGATTTACTAAACTGAACTGGATTGAGTTTATTAAGTTTCATTGACTGATGGAATACTACTGATATTACTGGGATTACTGAGTTTACTGAATTTTCCTGAGTCACATGACTGACTTAATTCTACTGAACATGGCTTGATTCAGGATATCATGAAAACATGACACTGGCTCTAGGCGTACAACTAAATTGTCGGGTACAAGTATCCCAAGGACTCGATAGAAGAAAACTAACAAGGCATGACATTCTTGAATACATAACCAACATCAACAATCCATAATACAATAAGTTGGGGATTTTATGAAGTACATGGTTATCATAATCTTTTACATGAATGGGAAAGCATATAAACATGTCATAATTTCATCAACTAGTCTAATGAGAATTTTATAAAATATTTATAATGCACAACAATATCATAGAAGTCATTGTGATCATAAGGGTAAAGCATGCACTTATCATTTGGGTCACAATTAAGCTATGATGTATAATTTCTAGCCCCTTAGGCATTTTATCAAACACCTTGCATGAACAACTTAAGGCATAGGCATAAATCAAAATTATCACTTCAAAACTCCATGAATCGACCAAACTTATAGATTTTAAGCCACACATTATCATAGTTTCATGAACAACACATAAAGATTCTAGCTTGAGAATCACATCATCATAATATCATGAACATAATCAACCCACAACAAAATATTCACAATACATGATTTAAAACTTGATTCTTGAACTTCATGGATGGAAGGAATCAATGAATGAACACTATTCCTACCTTAGTTCTTGGTTCTACGAAGTTTGATGGTGGAATTTCCTTGAATTTGAATCCCCAATTGAAAACCTAAAACTAGTTCTTGAAGAAAATTGAGATAAACTAGTATATTTTGGGTGAAAAATGATTGAATTACGTGTTATAGGGTTTATATAGGGGTGGGATATTGACCCTTTTGCCCTTAAAAATGCAGACATTTAATGACTAAAATTAGGCGTCGACGCGTCGGGACACGTCATACCATGATCGCGCTAAGCCTCAGTAGTTTCACTGGGAGTCCCTGCAAAAATGTTAACCAACGCGATGGGTGACGCGGCGCGCCAAGATCGCGTTAGTCCACTATTTTTGGATACCAAACGTGGTCTAATCGAGGTTCAAAAAATTTAAAACTTATCCAGGAACACCTATTGACCTTTCTGATTATGAATTAACAAACATACAGATCATTAAAAGATATTAAGGTGGTGAAATGATATTGCCAACTTTTGAAGGCCAAAAATAAGCTAAGTCTAGGAACTTAGCTAGAGTTTTCTAAGTTTAGGGCCCCCTGAAAAGCTTAAAGGACTGAAATAAGCTTAGTAATTTTACGGGGCCATGGGTATTGATGATTGTAATAATATGATGAGTATTGGTGATTATTGGTTGTGTGGTTTACATAATTAGTCTGTAAGGGAGATTATTTGATTTTTGGTGGTGATTGATAGAGATAATGGAGATGATTATCTATCTTGGTTATGTTATCGTAGTATAGAGATGATTACATTAGCTTGATAGTGATTATTAGCAGAATGGTTGATATAGTTAGTTCTATTACTATCTGAGTTGTTGGTAAAATAAATTCAGAGTATGCATTGTTGTTTCTTTGTAGAAGTTTGTCATGTCACTTTGTTGAATACATTCATTTCTCTTGTCATTTGGTTAGTTATTTTATGAAATGAAGAAGGTCACTGGTCTATAGGAAACAACCTTTTGACCTCAAAGGTAGGGGTAAGGTATATACATCCTATCCTCTCCAGACACCATTTATGAGATTACACTGGGTATGTAGTTGTTTTTACCCTTAAAATATAGTCAGGGGTGGTTGTTACCAGTTTACATCAATAATAGATATGGACAAAAATCAGAATAGACGAAATGCAGATTCATGTTAATACAAACTGTAGAAAGATTTTCATTTTCAATTCCCAGGCACACATGGTTTCTTAGGAATATATAGTATATTTGGACATAAGCTGTGCTGGAGTTTTTGGAAATTAACTCTTCAGAACAATTAATTCCTTGTTAGCAAGTTACATTGATGTGTTAATTTGTTCTTTTATCAAATTTTGATCTTCTAAAAAAGAAACATACAGAAGGATGTTTTGGTTCTCTAAGTCACTTTACAACAGTCCATTGTGGGAATTCTTTTATAACACCTTGGTAAATGCTTGTGTATAAATCCTCTTTCTTTTGGTGCTATATGTGTTGCTCTGGTCTGCTGCTACGTACCTAGAAATTGTTATTGCTTTTCCTCTTTCTATTGTTGTTGTATATGTCAAGCAGCTGCGGTTATTTTTTCTGTAAGCAACTGCTGCTATATTTCCTGTAAGCTGGCTGCTGCTATATTTCCTGCAAGCTGTCTGCTGCTATGCTAGTTTTTTTTTCCACTTTGTTTTGCTGCTATATTTCTTGCAAGTTTCTCTTTCTTTTTTCTCTTTGTTTTGATGCTATGCCAAGAAGTTTGGTGATATTTTCTTAGTTAGAATGGGTCAAAGAAACTTGGTTGTTGTGTCATGATTCTCTTTTGGTTTACTGCTATGTACGTTGCTCTAATTCTAAATACCTGGAAATTTTGTATATGCTCTTAAAATAGGTCAAGATCCAACTCCAAGTGAGTTACATTTTCACGTCCATACACATAATCATGATGGAAAATCTTTTGTTTGTGAGCGTTCCCGACTTGTACATGTAAGTCCATAACTTACATCTAATGATATGATACTCATCTTTTATTTTTCTTTTGTATTGACATGAACTTGAGTCTATTTTAATAACTTCACTTGTTTCAGGAAAAGTATGAATAAATTGTACCGAAAAAATTATAGTGTGAATCTGAAATTGATGAATTGGAAAATATTATGAAGCTGCATGAGGAGAAAAGAAGAAAAAATTATTTGGTCTTGGGTCTAAAGCCACAGATACTTTGGAAAAAACTTTGTGCCTGCAATTCCTCCACATCATCAGTACCACCTTTGGTTTTTTTACCGACAACAAATATTGAGGAGTTTCTTGAGCAATTGATTCCGACACTTACTACTCATTTTCTTTTAGTAGTTATTGAGCGTGTTGGTGGTATTAGGATACAAGAAGGGCCCCTGCTTGATCCTTCTCCTACTAATGATGATGATAACAATATTGATTCCTAGCTTCATAGTATTCGTAGTTCTTGATCGTTGCATTAATTTTTGATAGACTATTTTGTGTGGAAGTACAAAATATTTATGTAGCAACAAATACTAATTTTGATGGATGTTGGTTTGACATTAGTTTATGTTTGACAAAATACTAGAAATTGTGGGTGTTGGATACAATTATTGTGTACTTTGCTATCTATATGAATGTTGGTTATTTTAATCATTCTTTAATTTACGTGTTTCAATTATTTTCTTACAAAATTATTAGTGACAAAAAATTAGTGACTAGCATTTGTCGTTGCTATTGAAAAACTTTAGGGATGGATTAATTTAGTTGCTAAAGACGGCTGCTATTAGCGACAAAAAATTAGTGATTAACTTTAGTCATTGCAACTGAAAACTGTAGCGATAGATAAATTTGGTCGCTAAAGATGGATACTCAGTCGACCAAATTATGTTGCAACAGATCAGCGATAAAATATTCAGTCATAAATTTAGCCATGACGAAAATGAATTTTGGGAATAGCAATGGATAAATACGTCGGTAACATCAACAACCAAAATATTTCGTCACTAACGGGTCACAAATTTTGTGATAGAAATCAAATTTTCATTGCTATGAGGCTAGAAATGAGCAATATAGCAAAAAATACTATCCATTACTATTCCATCGCTATTTCTATTTAGCGACACATTTTCATATGATAACAAGGAAAATGGCATGTCGCTAAATGCTGTTTTTTTTGTAGTGTCTAAAGATGAGTTTCAAAATCTAAATCATAGCAAGATATAATGCAAAGAAAATGTAACTCCCGAATCTGGTACCCAGAAAATACATGATGCTCATGACCCCGAAGGACCTCAAGCTAACCCATGACTGATATCTGTACCTGAACACTGAATAATATACTGTATAAATACAAAAATAATGGATGAAAGGCCATAAGGTTCAAAACTGATAAACATCTGATAAAAACATATTTGAATAATGTGGTACGATAATACCAAAACTGAAACAATGTCTGAAAACATCTAGTCTGAAAACACTGTAGTATGAAAGCCTCTAAACTGTCTGAATAAGGAGTTGATAGGACATGTCCCCAACTAACTCTATCTACTGAAAGCTAAACTAAATTATTAAAATAACTCATAATATCATCCTCGAATAACGAGGAATCACTGCTAAATCCGGCGGCTATTGCTACTTTGAAACTCGTGCTTCTGAACCTATGGTATAAGACACCATAGCGCAAATGCATCAGTACGTTTGAATATAGTGTTATGCAAGTTAGGTAGGCTGAATACAAAGGGTTCAAATGCATGAACAATGCTAACTGACTGAATAACATAAATGTGAGAATACATACATGAATAGTAACTGTGACTGAATTCACGATGGTACTGACTACTGAGTCTGATTACTGATAACATGAGTCGCTTATAACTGATATAACTGATACTAAGCGACTGTATTTGACAGTCTAGGTTCTGATGGAACTAACTGAGTTCCATACTATTCTGAGTTAACTGTATCTGACAGTCCTAAAGTTTTGAAGAACTGTCTGAGTTCTATTACTGAGACTGAGTCTGAAACTGTAACTGTAGGAAGTAGTCATCTTACCGGAATGCCCCAAATAATGCAATATAGCTAAGTTGGGGTCCAATCTATAACCCCAATTGGAAGGGTGTCAATACCGTGCCACTGGTAAGGACAAGTTGTGGATAACCCTCATCTGACAGTGTCCCCAAAAGAAAATGGTGGGACCCTTATCTGACAGTGTTTATCTACCTCATCAACCCTCATCTGTCTGTGTTGATATCTCAACCTATGCTGGCTACATAGTTTTGGAATGCAAGGATTGCTTCTAAGGATCACACCCTCAACTATCAGTGTGTGTCCTCATCCTTGGGTTCACTCGGTGCTAAATCTTACTCCCATCTGAATAGACATTGAAAGTGATTAACTGAACTGAACTGGACTGAGTTCATTGAGTTTCGTTGACTGACATAATACTACTGAGATTACTGAAGTACTGAGCTTTCTGAGATTTCTTAAATTACTAAGTTTACTGAGTTTTTCTGAGTCACATGACTGACTGAATTCTACTGAACATAGCTTGACTGAGGATGTCGTGAAAACATGACACAGGCTCTAGGTACACAACTAAATTATCGGGTATTAGATACCCCCAAGACTCGATAGCATAATAGTAATTCATGGCATAAATTCTAAAGAATAACAATGGCTACACACATATCCATAGTCCATTGACTAAGACCTTTCATCAAACACTTGACATGCATGAACTTGTATATGAATGGGGATTCATATTATCATACTAGTAAGACACTTTTCCTTCCCATAGGCATTTAATCAAACACATAGTGAGCATAGTATATGCAGACAACATTACGCGAAAATTAAACATCATGATTCAGTTCTAATTTCACCATTCAAGGGTTTAATCATGGGTTCACATGAATCTACACCTATAATAATTAATTCCTCTTAAAATTTATCACCAAACATAGATTGTAATTCAATTGGTTAACATGGAATTCATAAATATCCATATGCTTGAACTTTGAAAAGAGATTCTTGGGCTTCATGGATAAAAGGAGTCCATGAATGAATACTATGCATACCTGAGTTATTGAATTTGGAAGGACTGATGGAGAGTTCTTATGATTTGGCCCTTGAATTTGAGAGCTAGGGTTCCTTGGCTTGAGAGAAAGCAACTCAATTTGGAAAAAATTGAGAGAATAATGATATCCTTAGGTTATGTGGGGTTAAATTTTGTGATTAAGGATGAACTAAAATCATGGGAAAAGACCTATTTAACCCTGGACGCGTCTTTTGATTTTTGTCAAAATCTTCTGATTTAACAGGCTGGCGCGATGCAGCGCTATCACACGTGTCACTGGAAAGTGCCTATTGGGAACTAGGTTGACGGCGCAATGCGGTGAAATCGCGTTGTAATATCGGATGGGACCTGGAAGTTTGGCGCGACGCAGAGACATTGCGCTGAGACACTGGAAAAAGGACAATTCTGAATTTGAGCCATGGCACGATGCACTATAATTATGGAGGCTCATTGGATTTTGACGATTGCCCTTTTGTCCTGCTCCACGACGTGTTGATGGCTTAGGTGATACACTGTCTCACTAAAAAGTCTCTAACTCTTCGCCCGAGTGTCGAATTTGGTATCGATGGAAGGTTTATATAATTTTCCACATGATAAAAAGTGAAAATCTTGAAAATACCACATGTATAAAAGTGAATTCATCTTTAAAACAAGTCTTTGACATTTTTGAGATGAATTTATGCTAGGTAGAAGTATGGGGTATTACAATATCTCTCCCTTGGGAACATTCATCCTCGAATGAGACTGATTGAGATGGGAGAAATGATAAGCTGAAGTACATACTGAACATAAACAACTGGAACGTGACTACATGACTGATATTTCTGAGATTCATGCTGAGCATGCATATTTGATGCTTGATTTCATGACTAAGGTGATACATGAATGCATGACTGAGAGTACTGATAAGCTGATCAAGCATATTTGATGTATGAATACATGACAAAACTGATTACATGACTGAGATTTCTAATAACTAAGTCTCCTCACAAGGAGAATGCATGTCTAATGCTTAAACACATGATTGAATATGCAATGATAAATGGATACCAAGTTTAAAATGGGAATCTGAGCATGAAACTAGTTTGTAGCTGGGACTTGAACATGAGCTGAATAATCTTAGGGAGAACTATTACCTTGATCTAAATATGAGTTTACAGAGAAGAGGTAAGAATACTTGGTCCGCGTATCTGCTTCTTCTTCCCAAGTAGCTCCCTCAATGGACTGATTCCGCCAAAGAACTTTGTCTAGAGGGACTTCTTTATTCCTTAATATGCGAGTCTAGTAGTCAAGGATTTAAACTAGAATCTCTTCATAAGTGAGGCTATTCTGAATATCTATGCTCTGAATAGGGATTACAACTGCTGGATCACCCATGCACTTCTTGAGCAAGGAGACATGAAAGACTAGATTAACTGAGGCTAGATCTGAAGGCAACTCAAGCTCATAAGCTGCCTTGCCAAAACGACTAAGAATTTTGAAGGGAGTGACATATTGGGGACTGATCTTTCCTTTCTTACTGAATCTCTTCACTCTCTTCATGGGAGAGATCTTTAGATAAACATAGTCACCAATATCGAACTCGAGATCTTTTCTGTGCATAAATGCATAAGACTTCTGTCGGCTCTGTGCAACCCGAAGTCTTTCTCTAATCAACTGGACTTTTTCTAAGACATCAAATACTATGTTAGGCCCTATAACTGAGGCCTCACTAACTTCGAACCAACCGACTGGAGATCTGCACCTCCTACCTTAAAGAGCTTCTAATGGAGCCATCTTAATACTGGAATGATAACTGTTTTTGTATGCAAACTCAATAAAAGGCAAGTGGTCATCACAACTTCCCTTGAAATCAATTGCACAAGCGCACAACATATCTTCTTGAGTATGAATGGTCCTTTCTGCTTGACCATCTGTCTGAGGATGAAAGGCTGTACTGAGATGAACTTGAGTACCAAGACCCTTTTGGAATGCTTTCCAAAAATGAAAGGTGAACTGGGTACCTATGTCTGAGATAATAGATAATATAACACCATGAAATCTGACCAACTCTCTGATGTAGAGTTTGGCTTATCCGCGACTGAATAAGAGGTATAGACTAGAAGAAAAAGTGCTGATTTGGTCATTCTGTCTACAATGACCCAAACTGAATCATGTTGATGATGAGTACGAGATAAACCCATCACGAAGTCCATGTTTACTTCTTCCCACTTCCAAGTAGTAATATTAAACTCTTGCATGGACCCACTAGGCTTTTGATGCTCTATCTTAACCTGCTGACATGTAGAGCACTTAGCCATAAACTCTGAAATATCTCTCTTCATCCCACTCCACCAATAGATTTCTCGTAAGTCGTGGTACATCTTTGTATCCCCTAGATGAATAGAGTAGCACGCACCATGCGCTTTTGCAAGAATTTATTGCCTCAAGTCATCTACACCTGGAACACATAGACGGCCTTGACAACGTAGGACACCATCTCTCCCTTGGGAGAAAACCTCATCCTTCTGATCCTTGACTGAGTTTTTTAACTTGAGTAGACTAGGATCTCTATCTTTCTTTTCTTTCACCTCAGAAACTAGAGATAATTTTGAACCCATATCACCCTCCTCTATATCGACTAAGCGAACACCTAGTCTGGCAAGATGATGGACTTCCTAAACTAACTTCTTCTTACTGTCCTCAACATGACCAACACTACCCATAGACAGTCTACTGAGAGTGTCGGCCACTACGTTGGCCTTGCCGGGATGATAAAGAACACTCATGTCATAATCTTTCAAGAGCTCTAACCACCTTCTCTGACAAAGATTGAGATCTTTCTGAGAAAAGTCATACTAAATACTCTTATGATCTGTGAACAGATCTACATGAACTCCGTATAGATAGTGCCTCTAAATCTTTAAGGTAAATACTACGACTGGTAACTCAACATCATGAGTAGGATAATTATTCTCATGGGGTTTAAGCTGTCTAGAGGCGTAGGCTATGAACTTACCATGCTACATGAGGGAACAACCCAAACCTGCTCTGGATACATCACAATACACTACGAACCCATTTGGAATATCAGGAAGAGCAAAAACTAGAGCTGAGGTATGTCGAGTCTTCAACTCCTGAAAGCTCTTCTCGCAAGGGTCTGACCATGGAAATTTGATGTTCATCTGAGTCAATCTGGACATAAGGGATGCAATAGAAGAAAATCCCTCAACAAACCATCTGTAATAGCCAGCCAAACCCAAGAAACTCCTGATATCTAATAGAGAGACAAGGTAAGGCCATTTTTTTACTGCTTCGATCATTTGAGGATCTATTCTAATTCCATCATCGAAAATGATATGACCAAAGAATTCTACTGATCTTAGCCAAAACTTGCACTTACTACTGGGCTCATCAGCTAGCCACCATGCCATGCAATTAGGTGCGCTAGCCAGCTGGACAAGATGCCAATGCATTGAGTTACAAAAGGGTTATTCTTTGGGGCTGTTTCTAATATATAGCGTGCATCTCAATACGCAGGACCCTAACATAGTGCATAAACAACTTTTAACATTGAATACTCTCATCTAAACTCTAAAAACATGGATAAATAATTTCTAATAAATTTAAAGGTCAAATCGATGCTTTAAAGTGCATGTACGCCTATTAAATTATGATGCAAATTTTGAGGGTATTACAATAACATTGTTATTAGCTTAGATTAGTTTGTCTACTATAAATAGTAGAAACTATGATTTATTTCATTGGTTAGCTTTTGAATGAACTTAGCTCCTGTGTACTTTTTGAGGAAAGCTCTTTTATCTCTTCATTGTACCCTTTTGGTTACTTGGATAAGTAACCTCTTGTATGAGTTTAATTTCTTTTCCTCTTGAATTTAATCTAATGATTAATATATTTTAATTATTCGAGTTTCCTTTATTTTTTCTAAATATTTTCTCCTTCCTTATTTCTTAAATCATTGTATCTTATCCTATTTACTTGATTGTGATTTCTTGCATCTACAATCACATCTAAAGCATGAGTGTAGATTTCTCTATTAAACACATATTTACACTATGAAGACATTCGATATTTCATGAATACATTAAACACACACACAAAAAAGATATTTTATGAATACATACAATGTCAAAGTTAAGCCAATTAAGAGAAAAAAATATTGTGTTGAGAAAATAAGGAAACAAGAAACTAATTCCTAACTCAACATCTCAACATCCTTAATAATTTAGAAGGCATTTTTTTCTTATATAAAGTAACTCAAGCTAGATTGAGCTTCTAAGAATCATTTTTGAGTTAAAAAGAAAGACTAAAGTATAAAAAATTAGAGCATGTAAAGAGGTCTTAACAACGACAAAGAAAAGAGAAGAACTCCTCACTCTAAAATCTTATCAAAAGAATGTAGGATACATTATGAATATTTGAAATCCTACTTCGAGATTATGAAGATAAGTAGATCAAATGATGAAGCACTCCACAAGTATATATTGGAAGAAATATGTTCTAAGCTGTTGCATAACTAAGGAACTAAGTTTATTTGATAAATTATGAATGGATGTGAAGATACAACAAAGACATGACTTCTACAAAAAATATTCTTTGAGCCTTTTAAATTTATGGAAAGGAATATAAATTTTTGATCAATCGATCAAAGTATGAAGACTTTCAACTAATTCATAATTGCAAAACTCATATTCTTTAAAGATAAGAAGCAATAATAAATTTAAGTAATCAAGAAGAAAAAAAGTTGAAAAATACTTTTGATCGAAAAATAAATCATATACTAATGTTTGGAAGAAGAGCAGCAGTTGAAGTTCTAGATCCCAGGTGAACAAAGAAGGAAAACATACAGTAACTTAATTCTTCAAAAGTTATGCATGAAGAACACAATTGTTGAGGTTACTGGTTACGGTAACAGAGATACGATGAGCTAATATTATTTAGTATAATTAATAAGAATGCATACCCTAATTTTTAAAAAAGAAAATAATTGTTTGGAGTTTGATTGAATAAGGTGAAATCAAGAACTCTCTTGATTTCCTCTATGATTATTTAAGATTAGTTATAATGTTAAAAGATAAAAGTAAAATAAATATTTGACTCAATTTTATACCTTAAATATTATGTACGCGTGACATGATCTAGCACGCTAGATGTGGTTTAGTGATGTTATCTTATTCTTGAGAATACTCAACCATATTAAAGAAAATAAAGTCAAAAAATCAGTTCATATGACAAGTCGGGTATGAATATCCTTTCCTAATAGCAAGTTGCATAAGCCTATTTAAATTGCTACAATGTTAAGTCAGATTTCTAAGTCATATCTTGATATTATTCTATCACAATCATGTCATTGTCAAATTTGAAGCTTGAAACTATAACAAACATTTAACCTTATTTTATCCCTACTTTAACTAATTCTTAAAATTCTTCTTCAATTCACGTAAATTTTGAGATTCTTCAACTTTAAAATTTTAATTTTCTTTAACAAAAAACATTAAAATCAAAAGATCAACAAAAAAGTAGGTACTGACTTAAAGAAAAATAAAAAGGTGTGGACTATGAAGAAGAAAAAGAAGAAAGCTCTGTATTTTAAGAGAATAATATTAATAAAAATTGAGAAGTTTATCATTGTAAGAATGATCAAAAATTAAAGAAGACAAAAAAAATATTGAACGATTTCACACTTCCCTTCACAAAATACTTGAAATCTCACTTTAAAATACCTTTTTTGTTTTAACAAATGAACCAATTTTCTAGTCACCCTTATAAAATCAAAATTAAATAGTATCTTATTTCATGAAAGTATTATATGCTTATGTGATTATTTATTTATTTTGATTTGTATGAATTCAGAGAATGAATCAAAATATATTCTACATGGCTTTAATGAATTCTCATCAACAACAAAAATATTTAGTATATTCTTACAAAGTGGGTCTGAAGAAACTATGTGTATGCGGTCTATACCACTACTTTAGTGGTGAGATAGAGAGGCTATTTTTGATAGATTTTTTGCTCAAAATAAAACTAGTCTAGATAAAAATAGTAAAGGGAGAAAAAATAATAAGTATTAACACACCAAACAATAAAATAAACAAGACTATCACTAAATAAGACGACAAATAATAATACACTCCAAAAAAAGATTAGCATTATGGCCACTAGCACAGACAACAAAACAAAGTCCCTCTACCTATTACCAAGGATGCACCCATTTCTACTATCCTTCTACCTCTACCTCACTTTAAACCAACTCCAGATAATCTCTCACACATATGAACTAGGACATTTGTGCACCTCTTTATCACATGTTGGAACTATCTTAACCCCGCTTCCATATCCTGACTTCTCCTGAAGACACTTCTACCTTATCTCGAATAACCTCATTTCCATTCCTATTTTTCGTAGTAAACTAACACATCCATCATAGCTTTCTCATCTCTGTAACCTTTATATTTTGGATTGAGAGTTTTTGAGTGTCCAATACTTCATCCCATACAATATAGTTTATCTAACAACCACTCTATAAAATTTGCCTTTGAGTTTAGGAGCACTCTTATTATCATATAAGATTTTGAAAGCGAGCATTTATTTCATTCATCCTGCCCCAATATGGTGAGTAATATCTTTGACAGTCTTTTTATTTCCCTAGAACATAGAGCCAATATACTTGAAACTGTATCTCTTTTGGATAGCCTGAGTATCAAGCTTCACAACCACATCAGCCTCATGTGTGAGAGTCCCTATAAAATTTCCATAATTTTATTTTGACGCTCTCGCGTGTGTAATGCAAATTTTTAACTTGAATTAGTCTAGGGATATTGAAAGGGTGTCTTGAAATTTTTTTGAAATATTTGAAATGGGTTCGAGGCTATTTTGAAACTTTGAGGCAGTGTGCCTCCTTGATAGTGGCGTGTCATGCCACTGGAGTTCCGTGATAGCAGCGTGTCATAAGGCCAGCCTCTGTGATATTCGCGTGCCACACTGCTTTATTAAATACATCCAGTTTTTTTTCACTTGAGGTGAGGGGCTTTTGATCTTTTTATCCCTCGTATGACTTTTAAACATAAAATCAACCCTTTTTCTTCAGTTTTCAAAGATCAAAATCATTTTTTTATCTCTCTAACTCAACATCCAAGAAACCTCAAGGGTTTTATAGATGATTAACCATCTAAGCTCAAAACTTTGAATTTACTTAAATTTCTTGTGTATTTCAGGCATGTATCTTATTCACTAGCCTTAATTTTACATTGTGGCATTTATTTACTCATTATCCATGTGGTTTGTATTGATTGATTTAAAATTGAATTGAGGAATTTTAATGAGTATTACTTGAATTATTTTTTCCATGTTTTAAATAATTTATGCTTAAAACTTATGGTTTTTGGACTACATGGGAATTGGAACGGGGAACATGGGTTTCTGCAAATTGATATTTTTGACTTGATAATGGTCATTAACCTCAAACCACTCTGTAACATTGGTTTTGAATATGGATGTTTTGCATAACTCAACTTGTTTATGAACTCATTGCATCACATTAATGAATACATAGTTAAAAAGAATTTTAAAGGCCCTTGGTGGACATGGTTTTGGATTTTAAATTAAACTTGGAAGTCTAATGGTTATATGAATTGGTTTGGCATGATTATATGAGCTTGAAAGCATAATTGGTATGACGATACCTAGTGGTAAGTGCCTTAATTACTGTACTCCTTGGTTAATGATTGAGTTTATGTGCTAACTATTTTAATTTGGGCTTAAAGAGAATTGCATAGCTCACCGTTAAGGTGTAGTCCCTGAGGGACTAACACTGAAAATCACGTTTGCCAGTATGCGATTCTATATGACCGTGCGCTTGGTTCACACATTATTTTTTGGGATGACTAGAGACTTAGTGTCTTTAGACCTTATTTTTTATTTCTTTGTTCGTGCAGTTAACACACACTGAGCCCTTTCAACAGGGGGAGATAAACCCATGTAATATATGGGTGCCTTTAGGATAGAGCGAGCTACACAATTCTGGTTAATGGTTTAAACTCTTATGCTCATGACCCTTATCCCTATCCTGGTATCGTATATATGTATATAATTATTATATATTTGATTTTGACTAGTTTTTGATATTAGTATTATTTTATCACTTTTCCTGAGATACATGCTAGTGCTTACCCCACTGAACATCCTTGGGGATCCGAAGAATTTTCTATTGCTCTTGTACAGCTTTAGGTGATTTGGTATTCTTGTGGATCTGTTGTGAAGTGTTGAGCTACCATCTTTTAGAAGGTCCGGATATTTCATTATTTTTAGTACCTCCTTAGTATTTATTTTGGATTCCTTTTGGTCATTGTCGGAGACATGTCCTGACTTAGTTAACATTTCTGGTTTTAGATTCTTTAGTGGACAAGTGTGGGATTGGTTATTTTTTTTTTATTCTTAAAGTTTACATTTGCCTTATCTATCGTTTTCATTGCTATTTTGGTTGATTTTTGCTTTTTATATTTATATGATCTTGAGGTAAGGCTAAGGGGGTGGTCTCTGACCCACGGTAGGCTTGAAATACCTGTCACGACCATACCCTGGGTTGGGTCGTGATAATGTGTCACCTTGCTGAACTTACTCTTCATATTTACCTACTCAATCTAAACTTATTAAACTCTTGAATATGCTTTCAAACCTCCAACATAGCATTTACTCTACCATGAGTCTCATCAGTCAAGACTACATCATTCGGAAATAGCATACACCATGGCACATCACCTTGACTTTTCCACTTCAATAAATTCATCACCAAGTCAAATAAAAATAGGCTAAGAGTCAATCCCGTGTGTAACCCTATCAAGACAGAAAAAAGCCCTGACTTTCTCTTATAGTCCTAAAACGATTCTTGACTCCATTTTACATATCCTTAATCACCCTAGTATCTACCACAGGTACACTTCTAACCTCTAAGAACCTCCATAGAAACTTCTTGGGGATTTTATCATAGGCTTTTTTGAAGTAGATAAACAAATGTACAAGTCTTTATTCCTCTCCCTATACTACTCCACTAGTCTCCTTGCAAGATGGATGGCCTCAGTAGTCGAGCATCCTAGCATGTATCTAAGTCATAATCCTTCTTAACCTCTACTCTATTACCCTCTCCTAAACCTTCATAGTACAGCTTAACAACTTGATACTCCTATAACTGTTCTAATTATAAATGTTATCATTGGTTTTATAGCATGGAATCATCTTACTTTATCTCTAAGATTTAGGAATCTTTGTCATCCTAAAAATGATATTAAACAACCCAGTTTGCCACCCCATACTTGCCCCTCCTATGTACTTCCAAAAATCTATTGAAATCTCATTAAGCCTAGTCACTCTACCCCTATACATCCTACGAATAGAGCCCTTAACTTCCTCAACCATAATTCCCCTACAAAATCATAGTCACAAAGCTTCTCAGATTTTTTGAAGTACCACAACACAATGTTAGTGCCCCTATCTTTGTTCAAGAGTTTATGTGTAATACCCCGAGACTACCTCCTGGATGTCACATGGTGCTTAGGACCACAAGTGATCCCAAGCTAACCCTTGTGCTGACATAACTCATGAGCAACTGAATAAAATCCATAAATCTAAAAGACCTTCAAAATAAAACTATTAAAACGATTGCAACTCTGGTTATATAAAATAAAACTAAAATCAAATACATCAACTCTACTGACTTTCTATGAAGACTCTACAAATATTTACCATAGGTAGCCAGGGCATGACCCCAAGCTCTCGAATCTATACAAATGAATAAAGAAAACAAGATGCTACTAGAACTATGATTAACTCAAATCCTCAAAACAAAAGGACTCATTACGTGCTGACTGAAAGCTGTACACTGTCTGATTATGAGGTGTGGGCTACAACTGGTACCTATATTATGAGGCAATATAGCACATAGACATATATATGGATCAGTACTTTTGGAATGTACTGAGCATGTGGGGGTGAATGCATAAGTGAAAACAATAACTCAATGTACTTATAGGTTTTCAAATACTGCATGCTAAATGTAAATGGCTCACCTTGTGCTTGAATAAACAAAGTTGTGAAATCATAAATATGAGTAGTAAAGCATAATGATAAAATTTGTGAGCCACAACACTTAGTTCTAAAAGCTTTTCTTTTATTCTGTCTTAGGAGGTTCTTCTAACCGACATACATCATGTGATCTATCATTGTGTCCAACATCTTGTCACCCATAGGAAAAAACTCACGTTGGGGAGAGCCATCCTACCCTTGCCATCTGTAAGACCCAGCAAGAATCTTAACTCATTTCAGTCTTACACTGCATACTAAAGGGATTCAAGACTTAGAAAATTTAGCTAAGTGTTAAAACTTAACCTTATTTTGGCCCCTTAATTTTGATGAATTTTATTTCAATCTTTCCGGCCTTAGAATGTCAATTTTTAAATTGATTCATGATCAGGGTTACCTATAGGTCATCTCGGGTGAGTTTCAAAATTTTTGAACATTGTTTGAGACACGTTTGGATGACCAAAATAGTGAGCCAACACGATCAAGAAGCGTCATGTTGGCTATCGCATCGTCACCATCGACACAATGCATCGGTAGTCGCATCGATACCATCGACACGGCGCATCCCCTGTCGCGTCACTGGGCACGTTTTTGTTTATTAAATTATGATTTTCCTAGGGAATTTAGGTCCTTTTCCATCACCCAATTCAGCTAAAATACGGGATCAAAGCCCCAAGAGAGCATTATTTGCCCATTATTTCACAATTCTCTCAAATTATAGTAGCCCTCTTTCAAGAACAAATCCTAATTCATCCAACATTCAAGATCAAGCTTCAAGAATTCATCAAGAGCTTTCTCAATCTCACCAACTAAGGAATGTTAAATGTTCATCCATGGACCCTTTTGACCCATGGAGTTCAAGAACCCAATTTCAAATTCAAAGCTATGAATTATACAAGTTATTGTGATTTTAACCACGAATCTCCATGAATTTTGATTTTATATAATGTCTTCATAAAATTGTTGTGGTTATCAAACCCTATGTATTTGAATGAAGTTGTCCGCTGATTTAAGCCTTATTTTGGGGATTTAGTATCAAAGTCATGCTACTACTAGTACTTTAAAATAGAACTATTCCCATGTTTAAGCCATGCATTGCAAGTGTTTGATGAAATGCCTCAAAGAATGAGTTTTGAATAAATGCTTACATATCATGTCCTTAAAGTGTTACTATTATCTTGCTATCATTGATATCAAGTCCTGGGGGTTATGAATGCCCAAAAACATAGTTGTTTACTTAGTTTAAGTTCTTTCAAAAGAATTTTGAACCTATTAGAGTATTATCAGTTCAGTTAGTGCATCATGTTAGTAAGCTCAGTTTAGTCTAGTGATTAGAGTCAGTCCAGTTGGGAGTAGGATTTAGCACCGAGTGAATCCAGGGAGTAGAGCTAACCTTCCAATTAAGGGTGTGACCTTTAGTAGCAATGCCAATGTTCCATAATTATGTAGCTAGTGTAGGTTCAGATGTTAACCTACCATTTGAGGGTAGATCTCATATAGGTACCTACCAGTTCAGGGTAACCCTTAGTCCTTCGAGACAACACTTTAGTGGATCCATGCAGTCATGTGTCAGTACCCATTGTACGGTACTAACACCCTTCCAACAGGGGTTACAGTTTGAACCCCAATTAGCTCATTTGGGAAATGTTGGTTAGATGATACCTTCTACAGTATTAGTCCAGTATTCAGTATCCTTTAGTTCAGTCCTGTATTGACCTTAGAATACAGTTATCAAATTTTATTATTTCAGTTTACAGACTATTTTTAGAATCATATTATATGCTTGGTCATGCATTCTCAGATTTTACAGCATTCCCGTATTCATATCAGTTATTTAGTTGCGGATCTTAGTACTACAGTTTTAGACTATTTCAGATATAATATGTGCTTGGTCTTGCATCTATTGTATTTTCAGTTTTGCATGTACTCTTATAAAGTTAACTTATGCTATTCAGTTATTATTTCATACATATGAACCATGCACGTCAGCCTAACCTCATTTAGCATACCAGTAATTCAAAGTGCAGACCACATACTCGTTTCTTGCACTATGATATCTCATATCATAGGTTCGGACGCTCAGGTTCCTATCTGCACCGAGACCTCCCCAGCGCATCTGCAGCAGTATCAGTGTTGAGTCCTCATGTTCTGAGGACTATTTGTGTTTATTTCAATTTAGTTCAGTAGTCCGTCGGAGTTAGTTGGGGGTTTGTCCCATCAACTCCTAAGTCAGACTGTTTAGAGGCTTTTAGGTTAGTATAGACAGTTGGTCAGTTTTCAGTTGTTATTAGCAATTGTTTTATTAGTATTGCCAGTACGTTTTCAAAATTTCAAAACCATAATTTGGTATTGTTTTCAGATACTAAAACTTTATGGCATTTTCAGTTAATATCCGCGCATGTTGTTTATCAGTTTTACTCAGTGCTCACAGCAGGTACCAACTCATGGGTTAGTTTGTGGTCACTTGTGACCGTAAGCACAATGTGGCTTCCAAGGTATAGTCTCATGGTGTTACACCATCGGAATAGGACCTAATATAAAGTGATCGCTATCTATAACTCTATCCATATTGGAAATAAGCTGAACTATGTTGGCTTATAGTTCTGGGGCATGTGACCTTGGACGAATACTAGAATCGATGCTAAATACTACTCCCGTATTACTTAGTGCTCATACTATAGGAAATCTACCTAAAAATGGCATAATAGTTTATAATGAAAACCAGTTATGCTTCTCTTTGCTTTAAATTGTAATCAAAATAACAAATGTGGATTCAATATCTTGGCTTAGTATCAAAAGATCAATATTAATTTAAATCTTGGTATAAAACCATCAAATAAGCTTAAGATCATAGTCTTCTTGAAATCTCAAACTCATTCTTGGTATAAACTTATCATATAAAACTTAAAGTATGATCTTCTTGAAATCTCAAACTCGTTCTTGGTATAAACTTATCAAATAAAACTTAAGAGCATGATCTTCTTGAAATCTCAAACTCATTCTTGGTATAAACTTATCAAATAAAACTTAAGAACATGATCTTCTTGAAATCGTAACACTTAAACTTACGACTTAAAACCCATGCTTTAAGCTCATGACAATTCACAACAAAACTTCATGATCAATATAAATCTTAAAATACTTCAACAATCTCAAGTCAAGATAGTGCAATCTCATTTATAATATAAATCTCATAAGTTAAAACATAAACATAAGCACTTCTTGATATACTTACATCATTAAATCTCATGATAATCACATGCTTCAAGAATATAGAAACTTGGGTATGAACCCTAATTCAAAACAAGTAAATAGAATCTTAAAATTCATGCAATTTGGGAACAAGGCTGAAAGGATACCCTTGTTCATAACCCCATATACCTTAATTGGTTTGATTTGAAATTGAAAGCTTGACTTGGAAGCCTTAGAAATGTTCTTGAATGCTTTCCTTAAACTTCTTGGATTAGAGAACTTAGATTCTTACTTATCTTAAATAAGGAGTAATGCAGTTCTTGGTGTTCTTGGGGGAGGTTAGGGTTTTATTGGAGAGGAAAAGTGAATAATGGGGCAACTAATGCTCCTTGGGACTTTAATTTTATGTTTTGGACGGTTTTGAGTGAGGAAAAATGATCCAATTGCCCTAAAATATGCTAAATAAAAGCTGAAAGTAAGGAAGCGTGCGCCATGGGCTCTAGAGCACCGAACTGGGGCATGCACCGCGGGCTCTGGAGCACTAAAATGGAGCATGTGCCGTGGGCTCATCACGTGCTACTGCTGTTTTGGACTCCCAAACATGCCCTTACGCTTGTCCGAAAATTCTAAAACTTACCTAAGATGTACCTTTGAATCCCCGATTATGAATCAACTTTAAAATCGACATTCTAAGGCTGAAAAGATCGAGAACAAATTCATCAAAGTTTAGGATCTTTAGAAATAATTAAGTCTCAATACTTAGTGAAATATTCTAAGTCTTTGACCCCTCTAACATACAATAATGAGTTGAATTGGGTTAAGATCTTGCG
Organism: Capsicum annuum; assembly: GCF_002878395.1. Lineage (NCBI taxonomy): Eukaryota > Viridiplantae > Streptophyta > Magnoliopsida > Solanales > Solanaceae > Capsicum > Capsicum annuum. Next base: position 164,380,250 of record NC_061111.1, on the reverse strand, counting down.
GGGTATTACATTATGTAATTAAGATTATGATCCCCTTCTAATAAGAACCTCTTTTACTAAAACTCTATCATCTGTATCTTTTGCGCACTTCGGTTGGTCAAGGTCCGAGCTCACCTCTCCCTAACCTTGGCTAGCCTGTACAACTTCTTATTGCCACCTTTATCCACTAATGTTGTGTATAAGTTTTCAAAATTTGCATTTTTAGCCACCATAACTGCCAACTTAGCCTTTTTTCTAGTAATGTTATACTCTTCCTTATTCTTATGTTTCTCCTCCTTATCTTTGCTCTCAACTAACTTCAAGTAAGCCCCTTTCTTAGCCTTCACCTTTTCTTTTACCTCTCTATTTCACCACCAGTACTTCCCTCGGTGCTCGCCAGAGTCGCTTCTTGAGACACCCAACACCTCTCTTAATGTCTTTCTGATACAACTGGTAGTTACATCTCACATAATATTTGCATCCCTACTACTCTTTCAAGTCTTTCTAAGCATAGGTTTGATAAATTTTTGAGATGGATAATATTATTACTCTAGTATTATGTAAATATTTGTATAGCTAAGTGACCATGAGTTTGCTATTAATTGATATGTTTTCATCCACTATACATTAAGGATTTTTAATGATATAAAAAGGAAAAATATTGAGTTGTATTTGATTTGAGTATTGAAATACTACATAATTTTGATGATAACTATGAAGAAAAAATGTGGTTCTTGAACTGTTTACACCGATATAGTTGTTGAACAAAACAAGTTCCTAAAGAAAGAGTTATGAGTGAACCTGCTCCACACATAAATATAATATATATTTGATTTACTTCAGATAGCCTATCCACCTACTGATTTGCAAAGAGAGGAAGGTTTAGTTCCATAAATGACTTAGCTGATAGTTCAGATTATACTAAGTTATGATGTGATCGACCTTAAGTTGGTCCTTAGGAGAGAGAATTTCACCTAAGAGAACATGCGACTATAATAAATTGTTATGTTTTTTTTGGATTGTTCAGTTTATCATCATCAAAGAGTAGAAAATTGTTTTGCTAAGAGTAATGTGAGCTAGAGAATCATGCTCTAAGGCTAAAATAATTAATTGATGATTAAAAAATGTGTTGCAAAACCTAACAAGCATATGTAAGACTCAATTCTTTCATAGTTATCAATAAAGTAGTATTAGTGTTCAGGATAAAATACTATAAGAATCAATTCCTATCCATATGTACAAGTTACAACTGCTATCAAGAATACATCATAAATAGTGACAAAACAATGAAGGAACAATAACATTCATGAATTGGAGGATATTATTGATCAAGTCAAGAGAGATTTCAAGTGTGAAGAAAGATTCCTTGAGAAATTAGGATAATGACAAATCCAATAAAATAAGGAACCAAAATATAAAAATATTATCATATTTAGCAATGAAAAGAAGCTTTGCAAATATAAGAAAATATTCAACATATGAAGATTCAAATCAAGTTAAACTTGGATATTACATTTTTGAAATGTCTTAAATGAATCCATGTTGAATTGGGAACACAAGAAGTGTCTATCTTCTCTGATATAAAGTGTTTCATTGTGATGCAAAAGATGGAACAAAATAGAGTCACTAAATGGAGAGCAAAATTAAAATCTTAACACTGAGTATTCTTTTTACCTTACGAATCAACTAACAACTATAAAGAACATATTTCGATCAAGGTACATTCAAAATCGTGCTTGTTGTTAGAAGTTTGATTCAATGTAACCTTTTACATTTCTTAGATGATTTGTATTAAGAGTTGTTTTGAGTTGTAAGGGCAAATGATTGAATTGAATTATTAAAGAAGAGTTAGATTACACTCAAAGCATATTGTAAAGAGATGTCACGCTCCAAGAATACATCTTGAGCGAGACCAGCAATCGAGGCCACTACTGACCCCTGCGTACCCTTGGCCTGGTACACTGCTAGAACATGTATTAAAATAAAATGGAAGCACTAAGAAGCATTTAATGAAAATAGATCTTTAATTAGAGTAAAGTACTTCATAAAAATTCTTAAGAGTCAAACCAAATTTCAAATATTGAATCTTAATAGATTAATCAAACTAGTTGTTTATAAAGCCTCTAATAACAAGATTGGGTACTCACTACCGAGACAAAGCCCTTGATCTGCATTTATTTAGCAAAAGTAAGCAAAGTTAATGAGCTAAACCTCAAACTAAGTCCTTTGAAAGTGAAAAAAGACTCACCACTAGCTGAGGAGATAGATCCTAATGAAGCATATGGACAAGAGCTTGAGTACCTAAGTTCGCATCATAAAAAGATTCAGTACCAAATAACATGATATATCGTATTTAAAATAGCCAAAAGATAACATATAAGTATCAGAGAAAATATGAACCAACAAAGTAAATGATAATAAAATGAAAGATATAACTCAAAGCAATAAAATGTTCAATGTTAAGACCTTTCATCCTCTTTAGTTCATTATGAGAATCTACTAATATAACCTACATAAACCACTACGTGAGTGCATGGATCCTGATTTCAACTCGATCAACTAAGACATTCGATGCTTTACTGGCTACAGGACATATATGTCATGATTTTCTACTAAAAGATACATAATAAGCCCTAACCAGGGGCACAAGAAGAAGTTGCCTAAACCAACAGTACGATCCATAATCTATTCTGGTAACAGAGTTTCAAGCATTATTTATTTAGACTTATGCCTCAACCATTAACCTTTCTTAATATCATATGACGATCTCCTACCATGAAAAGACTCAAATAGAGCCATCTGAATGCTGGAATGATAGCTGTTATTATAAACAAACTCTATGAGAGACAAATGATCAATCGACTACCTCTAAAGTTAATCACACAAGATCAAAGCATATCATCTAAGTTATGAATAGTTCTCTTCGCTTTTCCATCCGTCTGAGGGTGGAAAGCGATTCTAAGATTTACCTTAGTTCCCAACCTCTCTAAAAAAAGCATAAAAGTGAGATAAGAACTACATAGCTCAATCCGAGATGATACGAATTGGAGCACCATGCAACTTGACAATTTCCTAGATGAACAACCTTGTATAATCCTCTGCCGCATAATTAGTCCTCACAGATAAGAAATGAGCAAACTTAGTCATCCTATCCACGATGACCCAAATCGAATCAAATTGACTATGAGACCATGAAAGATCGGTAATTAAATCCATATTTGTCATGACACGAGGCTGCCCCTAGACGTGATACGGTGCTTAAGGCCACAGGTGACCCCAAGCTAACCTATGGTCTGGTACCTGCTTTGAGCATTGAATAAAATGATAAGGAGACAACATATGCGGAAGATAAACTGATAAAGTACTATCAACCAGAATACTGAAATTAAATAAAACATGTCTAAAACATCTGATAAATACTGAAAACTAGACTACATGTCTATTTGAAAGTCTCTAAAATTATAAGGAGTTGATGGGAGAAACACCCAACTAACTCCGACTGGATGAACATAAGAAAATACTAAAATAACTGTAATAATATGTCATGTCCTTGATGGATGAGGACTCACCACTACTGCTACTGGGGAAAATATTGAAATGCCTAAGAATGGTTGGGGAATTGAGCGTCTGGACCTATGTTATAAGACAACATAATGCAAAAGAAAGGTATGCAATTAGTACTTTAAATGTACTAGTATGTGAGGTAATGAATAGCTGAAATACATGTGGAACGAAACATGGATACATGACCATAAAATAAACTAAAAATGCAAGACCAATTAAAGCATGTACTGAAAAAATATGTAAAACTAAATAACTGAAAATCTGACTACTTGGTCAAGCAAACCTGAACTGATATAGACTGAGTACTGACTAAAACTTTCGGAGCTATCATCTAACCGACATGCCCTAATTTGAGTTATTGAGGTCTAACCTATATCCCCAGTTGGAAGGGTGTCAGTACCTTGCCATGGGCACTAACACATGGCTATGTAGATCCACTAATATGTTATTTCGAAGGACCAGGGTGTTAAGTCTAAACTAACGGATGACCCCTGAGAGAAAGTCAAGCTTAAACTGATGAGTGACCCTTCATAACCTATGTTGGCTCCGTAGTTCTGGAACTTAGGGATTGCTACTAACAACTCTATCTAAATTGATGGGGGAGCCGCCATCCCTGCGTTCACTCGGTGATAAATTCTACTCTCAACTGAACTGAAACTGGTAGTATTATTGATTTAACATAACGTGGTATTGTACTGATATGTGCTCAGCATGGACATAATATTGTGAATGTAATAATAAAATCATGGTTTGACTAACTAACTTGTAACTTGAAAATAATGTCATGTATAAACAGATAGGTATCGGGTGTTCATAACCTTCCAACACTGAATAATCTCAAAAATATGATAACAACGCTCAAAACAGTTGGTATAAAATCATAGTTCAAAGACCCAAAACATAAGACATTTCAATAAGTGGGTGAGAAATATGAATTTGAACATGGGGATGTGTTAAACTTGAGATAGCGACATATTTACATAGTTAATTCGTAACTTTATGATTTAACATGAAATCAAGTGAATATGACACAGGTAATTGAAAGTTAAAACATGAAATAACCCACTTTAAATGAAAAAACATGTTGACGTGGCTTGAATTCAAATTACTAAGAAAGACATGGATTAAACTCATATTTAGCATGATAATTTCAAAAAAGAGGATAAAATTCATAATTAAACCAAAAAGGAGATTTTAGGGTTCAGTGGGCGGAAGGAACCTGTTGATGAATACCTCACATACGTCAATTGGATGAATTATTGAGGAAAGCTTGAAATTGAAACTTGAATTCTTGAATTCTTGGGGAAGAAAGTTTGAAATTTTTTGTTCTTGGGAATGGGGGAAGGATTTATTTAAGTGTTAACTGATGAGAATGGACAAATAATGCCTTTTTTGGTGCTTTAATTTATGTTTTGGACGATTGGTGGTGATGGGAGTGACCAAAATGCCCCTTGGTCCCCTAATTAAAATGTATGAAAAACACTGCCTTTTTGGCATGACAAAGTCCCTATCACGGAGGTACAACCTCCATGTCATGGAGCTTATCGCGGAGCTCCTGCCTCTTTGACACACCCCTATCGCGGAGTATTCTGCCTCTGAGGTCCAAAAACACCCTAAACCCTTCCAAAAATTTTGAAACTCTACTGGGACACCCCTTTAACAGCCCTAAACATGTTTCAACTTATAAATCAATATTTTGTATTCGAGGAAGGCCAAAAATAAATTCCTGGACATCTTGGGGTCTTAAAAATGACTAAGTCCCCTACACTTAGTGTAAAATTCATGACTTGGACCCCCCTAAACATACAACTAAGAGCTGAAACGAGCCTAGAATCTTATGGGGTTTTACAATATTAATCAACTCTCATTTTTATATGGGCAACTCAATCTCTTGAGACAACCCACCAAGCCTCCAGTATTTAACCTTCACTTATTTACAATCCATTCACTTAGCCACAAAATTCGCCACATCTCTCTTCATGTTATTCCACCAATAAATCTCCTTCAAGTCATGGTACATCTTTGTCGAATCGGGAAGAATAGTATACCACGACTCATGAGCCTCATCCAAAATCCTTTCTCGTAACCCATCAACATCGGGAACACACAACCTACCTTGGTATCTCAAGATACCATCACCACCAATCTCAAAAGCCATCACTTTCTGCTGACCCACATCATTTTAATCTGCATCAAGATGGGATAAAAAATTTACTTCTCCTTCACCTCAATACCAAGAGATGATTACACAACCTCTTAAACAACCGCACCTCTATACTTGGAATCCAAAAGACGAACCCCAAGGTTAGATAATTGATGAATATCCCTCACCAAACCTCGCTTTTTCTTTTCCACAAGAGATAAGCTTCCCATGGACAACCTGCTAAAAGCATCAACAACCATATTAGCTTTACCTGGATGAAAATGGAGACTAATGTCATAATCCTTGAGCAACTCAAGCCATCTCATTTTCTTGAGTTTCAACTCCTTCTGGGTGAACACGTACTGCAGGCTCTTATGATTTGAGAAGATGTCAATATGAACCCCATACAAGTCGTGATGTCAGATTTTCAAAGCCATCACTACACCCAACAACTCCAAATCATGAGTTAGGTAATTCCTCTCATGTAATTTCAGTTGCCTAGAAGCATAATCCACCACCTTGCCATGCTGCATAAAAAAGAAGCATGTCCTACATGAGATGCATCACAATAGACAACAAAACCATCAGTAGTATGGGTCAAAACATGATCAACAATCAACTTATCTTTCTACTTCTTAAAACTTCCCTCACAAACATCAAACCATAAAAATTTTACCTTTTTTTGAGTTAACTGTATCAACGGGGCAACAATCGATTAGAAACTCTCCACAAACCTTCTATAATATTCGGATAAACCCAAGAAGCTTTGAATATTGGTTGGAGCCATGGGTCTAAGCCACTTCATAACCGTCGCAACTTTCTGTGGATCCATCATGATCCCATCACTGGAAATAACATGACCCAAAAGTAATAGCATTCAACCAGAACTCATACTTAGAAACTTTTGCATACAACTGCTAATCTTTAAGTGTCTGCAATACTATATGGAGGTGATCGATATAATCTTCTTTCTTCCTAGAATATTCTAAAATATCATCAATAAATATAATCACTAAAAAATCAAAGTACTATTGGAATACCTGGTTCATAAGATCCATAAATGCCATTGGCTCATTAGTCAAACCAACGGACTTTACCAAAAAATCAAAATGACTATACCTTGTTCAGAAAGCAGTCTTAGGGATATCCACCTCCCTAATTTTCAACTGATGATAACCCGACCAAAGATCAATATTAGAAAAGTACTTAGCACTCTAAAACTGGTCAAATAGGTCATCAATCTTAGGAAGAGGATACTTATTCTTTACTATGACCTTATTCAAATGGTAGTAGTAAATGCACATTCGAAGGGACCCATCCTTCTTATGCACGAAGAGAGCAAGAGCACCCCACAGAGATATAATTGGGTAAATAAAACCCTTATCAAGAAGATTTTTCAACTTCTCCTTGAGTTCTTTCAATTTAGCCAGAGCCATTCGGTCGGGAGAAATAGAAATAGGATGGGAATTCAGAAGAAGGTCAATCCCAAAATCAATTTTCCTTTTGGGAGGAATACAAGGAAGATCATCAGGAAAAACCTCAGGAAATTTAATAACTACGGAGATGGACAGTAAACAAGCACCTCCAAATCTAGAATCCTTAACCCAAACTAGATGATATAGACACCCCGTTGGAAATTAATTTTAGGGCTCTAAGATATGAAATAAACCTTTCTTTAGGCACTAGGGAATTAACTCCTACTCAATCACCGGTCCATTTGGGAATTGGAAACTAACCCTTTGGGTTTTACAATCTAGAGATAAATAGCATGAATAGAGCCAATCTATCCCTAAAATAACATCAAAATCTAACATATCTAACTCTATCAGATCCACTAATATCTTTCTACCACAAATAGATACCACAAAACCACTATAGAATCATCTAGCGACTGTAGAATCACCCACTCAGGTCCAAAACCAAAATGAATAGCCACATAAGGGGTCACACAAGAAAGAGTAGACCCCATATCAAGAAGACAATACATATTACGGGAAAAGAGTAGTAACATACCAGTAACAACATTAGGAGAGGCCTCAAAATCGTAACAGGTGGCTAGAGCATACAGATCATTAGACGTAGCTATAGGGACCTTATTAGCCCAGATGCAACCTTATCCATAGGACAATTTCTCTTCATGTGTCTAGGTTCACCACAATTAAAACACCAATTCCTTCCCTCACCACAGAAACCATGGTGCAACTTACCATAAAACCAATAAGAAAGATGGGTTATGGATGACTGTGCTCCTCCAATCTGAGATTGGGCACCTTGTGCCTTAAACCCACTAGTAGCCTGGGAACGATGATCGCCAAATGACTTTGGATAAGGAGTACTAGTCATCGAGTAAAAGTTAGGACTTCTCCGATTCTTCTTACACTACTACTTGCCATCTCTATCACTATGCTTTTGAGCTCTACCTTGATCTAAATATTTGATATTCTTACATTGCCTTTCTCCTATATCTGCTTGCTTCTTATTTTCCTCTTCGACCTGCTGCATATAAACCATAAGCCTAGAGATATCCATGTCATTATTCTGTAGTGCAACATTAAACTCAAGGATCAAGTCTTGAGATAACCCAGAAGCAAACTTTCTCATGCTAGCCCTTATGTTAGACACTAACTTAGGAGCATAGCGAGATAATTGATGAATTTTAAGAAATACCCCTTCACAGTCATTTTTCCTTACTTTAAATTCACAAACTCCTTAGCTTTTGCCTCTATCAACTCCTGAGGAAAGAAGCGATCCAGAAAAGCACTAGAAAATCCATCCCACATAGTTGGCTTAAAATCTTCTCCCTTTATCTGATACTACTCCTCATTCCACTGATACATCACATCCTTCAACTAGTATGTAGAGAACTCCGCACCCTCAGAGTCAGAAGCATGCATCACACGAAAAATCTTCTCCATCTCATCTATGAACCCTTGAGGATCCTTCTTAACCTTAGAGCTAGTAAAGGTTTAAATATTGAGCCACATAATCTATCTAAATCGAGTAACCTCAGAAGAACTTATAGCAGTAGCAGCAGGATCAAGCTGATGTAACTGAAGTCCCCAACTGGATCAACAAATAAATAGAATGGCGAAACTCAATAATATCTTCTTAAGGTGACTGAGCAGAAGTGTCACCATTAAAAGAAGGATCAATGGGAACCGATGGAACTCCATGGGGGAAATAAGAAGATGAGGCCCTAGATTAGGTCTGTACCCTATAGGTAGGACAAACTCCATCCATATTATCCTCAAGCGGGACAGAAGAGTTTCTATGAGCATCAGATCTTCTGGGAGGCATGATCTGAAATGAAAACAAATGGGAATTAGAAGAGATTTCAACATCCTAGACTCTACATCCTAACAGTTAAACACAAGAAAAGGAAATATTCCTAAATGTCTCATAGCCTCTCTCTTATAAGTGTGGCATGATACACACCCATAAAAGAGACTCTACCTGGAATGACTTTCTAGACACTCAATTGACCATGACCGTAAGCTCTGATACCAACTTTGTCATGACTCAAAACCAGGGCTTGGCTATGATGGGTATCCCAAGTCCCCCGTGGATCAAAGACCACTCCCTGTGCATAGTCAAATAGAACATAATACCCTAGCAATGGATGACCTCTAAATATATGACAAGATAGATAAATATAAGCTCAAAGTAGTCTTGGATATATCAATAACCAATACCCAGTCCATAGTAATCTATAAGGCCTCTAAACTGAATTGAACTAAAAATCAATCTAAGCTGGGACATGCCCCCGACGATAGCCAAAATAAGTCCTAAGAAAATTCTATAACCAACCAAAAAAAACCATAAAATGAAGCTCTTTCAGAGAATGGAAGCTCACTACTTTAAGTTAGTTGTTGACACCTCGAAATCCTATCACTGTGCTAAAAAATTAAAAGCATCTCTATGTCCTGCATCACGTGGCGATACAATATCTAAAAATGGTTAGCGGGTTAAACACTAGCATGTAACTCAGGTATAAGAGGTGAAGTAATGCCATAATCAACAGTTCACAATCTGTCAAAATCCAATGTACACAATCATATGCTTATAAATATAAATAAATATTACATGCCCGGGTAGGGAACACGACTTAGCATGAACTTTAAATCATTAACCTGGAATGTGTAGTGTGACCGTCTTAATAACAACTCACAGGCTGTATGGTCCAGCTGTTACCCCCTGGTCGAACCGAAGTGTGTGTTAGCCACACGAATTGGAGATATCATATAAGGCCAGGGATTTCTTGTACCTAACGCTATCTATGATACAAATATACATATAGTGTGATATAAGCACACGATCATATAGACCAACCCTCACGTTTGTAAACATGAGTTTTTAGTATTAGTCCCTCGGGGCCTCCACCTTTATATTTAGCTACATAACCTCCTTTAAGCCCAATTATAACATTTTGCACATAATCTATCCACTAGTCTAAGGATTCAATCATTAAGGCATCATTAAGTGGTATCGTCATACTGACTATAGCTTGCAAGAAAATGCCATTATGCAAACACTTGGGGAATACTTGTACCCCATACTCCATTATTAAAATTAACTTGGGGGATTCCTTGTACCCCGTATAGTTTTCAAGAAATTCATTCACTTAAGGGAATCCTTGTACCCTATAAGGTTTTTAAGATCATTCTTATCTGTTATCCATTTATGCAATGCATTAGTTTTAAGAAAAGTAGGACAGTCCAAATGATTATTCACATAACAAAACCAATTAGGCAAGTAGGTTGAGGTTCTCTTCAAGTTCAATACCAAAATCTAATCATTTTGGGAAATCCCCGCACTCCTAGTTCCATTGGTTACAAATTTGGGGAATCCTTGTACCCCTTTTTCATTCACCACTCCCATGTACTCTAATGATTTCACAAACCATCAATTCAATGCATTATAAATCCATAATAATCATAGAAAAACATTTAAACAATTTACCCCCAAAACTGTCAACCCATCATTCAAAACCTAACATCAAAACCATGTGAATATTAAACCAATTCATACAATAATGAAAACATAAGTTTAGGGAGAGATACATGCCTTAATCCCCAAGAAATTTGAAGAAGAAACCACTCTTATATCCCTAGATGACCTATTTCTTGAAACCTTAACTTTGTCTTTGAATGGTAAATTTGAGAGAGTAAAGATAGTGTTTGACATGTTCAAGTGTTGATAATGACCACTCTTTGGTATTTTATGTACGTGGAATCTAAGTGGGGAAATAGGGAAATGTCCATAGTACCCTTAATAAAAATATTTACAAACTGTCGTCCAGTCGTTACAGGTGACCTTATGACTCGTGACATTTAGTCGTAGGTTAGATAGTACCCATAGGCACCAACACTGGTCTGAACATGATTCGTTCCCTAAGACTCATATTCAGATCTTATGACTCATGGGGTCAAATCATAGGCAAGATAGAAACATTGGCAACCTTTACTGGTTTGGCATGAGAACCATTATACGACTCGTAACGTGACCCTACACTACATAGGGTCCAAGTTGTTCTCAGGATAGGATCATTGGGCATCACTCTGGTTAAGCTACGAACAGGGTCCTATGACCCATAATACACCCTATGACTCGTAGGGAGTCATAGTCTAGGCAGTGAGTGTAAAAACTCAAGAATTCAAGAGGCCAACACTTGGGGTGTCACAAATTACCCATCATATGGGGGAATTCATGACATCTCTAGGTTTAATTATTCATTCATATAGGTAATACAAAAACCCCAAGGTTTATTAAAATCAATTCATGTTTCATTAGGCCTTTTATTGCATGCAATAATTCAAAAGATGGTTTAATGTATATTTACTCATATTCAAAGCTAATTTCACAAGATTGGGTTGGGATTATACCAATTCAGTTATCAAATTCACAAATTTAAGGGAAACTATGAACCCCCTAGTTTATTCACCTTGCCCATGCACCACACATATTTAAAACTATAAATTCAAACCATACAGGATTCATAAAAGCCATAGGAAAAGCTATTAATTTAATAATGTTCAATAACCCTCAACCTACATTTAAAATCATCAATAAAATTAAATGGATACAATTATAAACACATTCTTTCGATAAAATAAAATTTGACAAAGAGTAACATGCTTGAGATATCAAGAATTATAGAGAGAAATCAACCCTTGAAGCTTTAGATGACCAACCTTAAGAAAACCCTAGTGTTAAAGAATTAGGGACTTAGAGAGGAGAGAGTAGTGTTTTTATTTGTATAATTGAAGATAATAGGACATATTAGTGTTTTTAAGTCACGGGGTTGGAGTTTGGGGTGAGGAAAAGACCAAAACACACCTAAAGAAATATAAAAAATTGCATAAATTCTTCAGTTGACAAAAAGGTTGATGGCCCGTCAGTTAGGTAACGTCTTGTAACACTAGTCGTCACGTTCAAGATGAATTTTTCCCTTTTCTAGTTAAGGCTAATGACTTGAGATGATGGCTCATCACCTTAGTCGTCACCCAGCTGACGGCTCGTTAGCCTAGTCGTCACTTTTCGATAGACAAATGCTCCCAAGTAAAATAAGAATAACTTTCTACTCCAATATCGGATCAAGGTGAAACTGGATGCTTTGGAAAGAAGACTCAAAGATATTTTATTTTGTATATAGTAGGCCACCTATCTATTTATATTTAAGAAGTACTAGTTGTTTGAAGTTGACCCAAGTTGAGACGTTCACTAAAACTAAATTGATAGAAAGTTCTCAACTCGTCTCGGACTTAGGAGATTTTTAAGATCTTAATTCATCTCCAAAGATGTTCCCACACTATAGAATTGATAATCACACTTATGTTGACATAGAATCATTGGGTTTAGGTTTATACACGTGGAACGACAACTCAAATTCTAGCTCAAAAATATGGGGTGTTACACTATACCCCCAAAAAACATATAGCAAGAGCAGTATCAATACAAACAACAAGTACTGGTCAACATTATCAGCCGACCTAACTTAAATCACATAAATATCCAGAAAGAAAACATACATCTTGAGAGTTATTTATCCAGATGTCTTCCATTAAAGTAATCCCTTAACATATTTAGCTTGTAATAGCCTAATCATTTTCAAACCTAATCACCATATATCCACTACTTAATCAAATCAAGGCTTATTTTGTAATTAACTATGAGCTCTACGATACTCAATCCTCGAGAGTTCTTACTCTTAACAGTTCATCATTAGAAACCTTACGTAATATTAACTTTTTCCCACTATATAGGTATGCATTAGTACCCTAGTATCTCTAGATTCATTTAAGCCTATGCAAATTAAATAACATGATAGCAACACCCCGCCTTTCTGGCATCAACTGCAATAAACAATAGACCACCGACGATATACATATCATAATTTACAAACATGAACATGTACCAGGTAGCCTTAGCTTAAGTTCATAACACCTAAACTTTTTCATCAATACCAAAGGATTCGATCAATAAAAGCCAACAATATAACAAGTCAGAGCAAAACCATGATTGCCAACAATACTCCAAGCCAACAACCTTGACTTAATCAAGTAAATCAACCATGTTTCAGTTATACAAGTATGAAGAAAACATAGAGTTACCAAAACATGCAATTAAGCGTGGACCACTCAAGGATCTATCCTAATTAATAATAGTGATATTAATCATGAATTTCATTTTATACAAAGAAATCAATTATAACATGTCAACACATAAGCCTAGTTAATTTTAGGAATCCATATAACAAATCAACATATAATTTCCCAAGTATCTCTAAGAACTAATACAACACAATAAATGATAAGTAATAAATAACCCATTTCACTCCACAAACCCATGTAACAAGTCAACATATAATTTCCTAGTTCAGTCAAGAAACTAATATAGCGCAATAAATAACAAGTAACAAATAACTCAATTCACTCATATAACCAATATAACAAGTAAGCCCATAATTATAGATTCACTCAAGGAACTTTCACACTTACCTGTATCGTGTACAACATGCTAAGGGTCTTATGGTCTCTAACTATCCATGAACTATAGTGAATGAGCTCTTTTCTATGTACCACAAATTTCAGACGTCCAAAGTTTGCCAACCTTATATTAACCAATCCTGAGAACATGTCCAAATAGCGGTACATCTCCCTATAATGAATAAAAATCTCATAAATATGTCCAAATACTAGTACATCCTATAATAATAATAGATATCACAAGAATCAAAACTATAATGATGATAGAAATAACACTTTTAAAAACCAGCAAGCTCATAGCATGCGATTAACATTTAGGATATTAATTAGTCATTCACTTTTCCTGAACATGCATTGTAACAATAAAGGCATAGTTCTCATGCTCACAAAAAATAAATTGGGTTTGAACTACCTTAAATCACCACTTACGATTTTGCACGAATGATATGTGCCATAATACACCCCAACCATTCATCCTAATATTAATACCTTATCAATTTCCCATTCCTCAGGTTACCACCTTGGGTTCGTCGGACTCTACCAACACTAACCACCTCTAACTCAATTAGTGAGTACAACACCATTTTTAGTTATGCATGGGTGAACACAATAAGGTAAACACATAATTAATGGACAGGTTTAATATAGAAATAATAATAACAAATTCCAACCCAATTAATCAGATTTTCCTCCATTTTATCCATCCAATCACTATGCTTGAAGGCCTAATAATGAAATCCCCCATTAATCTTTGTCATGCTTATTCTTCCTAGCCCAGGTCTAAATTACTGAATTAAATCTAGTCGACCTAGATGCCAATCAGCTGCTAAAAGGGTTCAAACGTAAGTTTTAGATCCGTACTACTGAGTTCTAGTGTGAAATCTAAGGGAGACTTATCAATTTCACTCATTCAAGCGAAATCCGTCCTCTTTATTGATCCAATGCTTTGAGATAACTTCAGAAAGGTTTTTGGTTCAAACCAATCCCTTTTAAAATTAAAGAGGAGAAAGGGAAATGTTAAAATTACACCTTAGATTCTAGTACCATCATCCTAATATAGTGGCTTGTCAGCTTCTATTGCGACACTATTATAGAGGAAAAATTTCCACTATAGCAGGATGATTCAGTCTGACCAAAAACTTTAAATTTTGAAATTTTTAGTCATGTCGTCCCATACTAATTCGAGACCATATTTCTAAAGTTCCCCATAGCTCATACTCATAAAAAGATATCTCTTAATAATAATAGAATATTTCAATACAATATATTCATGTGCGTCCATCTTTCATCCCCGAATGATCACGGTAACAACAGAAAGATACGAGTCTAAGTTTGAACCATAATGCCCTCCCAATGATAATTTATTACAGATTTAAGTGAAATACCAAATTTCAATTTCTTGGCATTCTAAAATTTCAAAGCATACTTTATTACTACTCTTCTTTGTCAACGAATCTTCCTTAAAAATGAGTTGAATGAGGTTAATTGGGGTAAAACATTTCTCCAGTACCAAGATATTTGGGGTCTCATCAATACATCAGAAAGAGAATGACTCAATGCAGAATGGATAAAATTTTTCAAACCTTGAGATTGGATCCCGCTATTGTAGGGGCCAATAATATAAAGGAGTGAGAAATGGTTTTCCTACTAATTTCTCCCCTTTTCCCTAAAAAAACTCCCATCCCCTCTGAGATCACTTTTCTTACATCATGAAAAAAGTAATTATAGTTATATTTCATCTCTTTACATCATTACTTGCATTTCTGCGTGCTTTTTGCTTGAACTCATAGAAATTGAATAGGTTTTGGGTTATTTTGAAAATATGGAATTTGGAGTTGTTTTGGCCAAAATTTGTAAGCATGGGGTCTTTCCTTATGTTTACAACAGTTCTATAGCGTTCGATCATAAGAATTATGAATTTCATGATCGATTTAGGTCTAAAATAGTAGGAAATATAAAGGGTTGTTCTTGGTTTATTTTTGGCAATTTGTACATGTTTTAGGAGTTATCATGCCCAAATTTTTGCATGAAGAGTTTTAGGGTACTTAATGAATATTGATTTGGGGTTGGAATGCCAAAAATGGGACTTTGTCTAAGGGACGCCTTTAATGCATCCCGTGGAGCTAGGGGATGATAAAAGTTGTTATAGAGGCCTTGTCCCGCTATGGACACCTCACTATAGTGGAAAAATTCTAGTTATAGCGACTTCTCCATAGCATGGTATAGCCTACTATAGCTGGAGGTTGTAAATAGAGGTTGGAAACCCTATTTTCTTGTCACACTCTCTTTTCCAAACAGTAACTTTTCTATCGAACAAGTTATTCCTATAATGGCGCATTCCCTATGTTTGAAACCACGAGAATTCAATTAAAATGAAGAGAGTAATGATATAAGTGGATTACACATCATAAATTCACAAACCCATAGCAATAGAGAGTATACTACAAGGTTTCCATAACCCTAACAAATAAGCTTAGCTACTCATGAATAAACAACAATCAACATAGAAATATTCATCATACCAAACTTAGAACGATCTTGGTGATGAAGATGACTAGCGAAATTTACAAAATCTGAATAATGTGAATAATCTCAATAATGAATTAAAAATTCAGCAATAAGGTTTTTAATAACATCCTTCTCTAATAAATTGCTACTGCATCCTTAACTATTTAAAAATGTTGAGTTTGCCCAGGAAAAAGTTCCCATGCGTCACATTCAGTCCAAGAGCTGCTTTTCTTTTTATGTGAAGTTTTCCTTTGCTGTCCACAGGTCCCCAAAGTGCTGAAATCTTCCTCATTAGTACCTGAAGAGCATGCTAATCACATAGGTCAGCTCACTTAACTAAAAATGGACTAAAAGTGCAAGAAGTATGTATTTTATCCTCAAAACTTAGCTAAAACATGGGCAAATTATGGTGCTTAGACGTATAAATACGCCCAACATCACCACCCCACACTTAAAGCTTTGTTTGTCCTCAAACAAAATAATACATCCATACGAATACCTAACTAAAATTCACAAAAGCAACACAAAATTTTCAACAAGACAGACACTGTAATTATTAACAAAGAGTAGATTTCTTGATCATTACTAGAAACAACTCACCCTCCAACATAGACTCATTAAGTTGGTTAATTCGTATTCACAAGTTAAGACAAAAAAACATATAAAACTACCCAACAATCATCAACCATGTGCACTCACACAAAATGTTACCCATAATCACTCATAGTTTTGCATTTTTTTCAGAAATATGGGTATAAGAACTTGCTTGCTCTCACTCTCACAAAGAATTCTTAGATTACAACTGATGACCATATGCTTGCCCTTAGTGTAATGCTTCACTAATATCAGAGTGCTAAGGTTAGGATCAAATAGGTCTTTACGGGTTGTAAAGTAGGCTAAAGGGACGGGTAGGATTATTTTGGCCAGAAGTGGTGACTATGCTCCATAAGCGCTTTAATACACTACCTTATGCCATTTACACTAACTTTTAACAACCACTCTACCTTTCTTTCATCTACCAACCCCCTTTCACCCATTTTGTTACTCAATAAAAAATACTATGATGGGAATATACAACTTTTTTTTATATTATTATATTATTTTATTTTTATTTTTTTTATTTTTTTTTAATTTTTTAGCATCCCTATGATAGCCACCCTCAATCACAATATTTTCATGTACCAATAACTAAACTTTGAGGCATCACTTTCACCATTTTCCTCTTATTTTGCCACACTCTTTACTCAACTTGATTCTACAATTTAAAGTGCTTAGGAGCTTTTGGATCAAATTATGGTCTTTCAAAAAAATGGATTAGGCTACATACGGGGTTGCCAAAGAAAATAGCTAAAGGCTCAAAGGGTGTTCACTAGGACAATGTACAAAGGTAGGTAAAAAGAAGATAAACAAAAAATCAGGGCTGCTAAAGAAATGCCTAAATCATCTCCTAAACTCACAATCTTTATTTCGCTTCACACACACACTAGGCAAGTTCTAGCATTAGCCGCAACAAAGAATATACAATAACCTTACACACACATTGCACATGGTCAACTTAATTAGGAGCATTATAGATTCTTGACCCAACAAACAAATGAATTAAACCACAAATAATTATCACAGCATGAGTCACAACTTAGAGCCTAAATGTTTCAATAGTAGTGATTCAGCACAAACTCCTGTTATAATGCCATGCCGTCTATCAGAACAATTTCATGCAAAAATGTGACTAATTACAACTAACTAACTATGACTAAATCAAAACAACTAAGAATAAATGCAGGCAAGCAGTACGCAATACAGCGGACAAGCAAATCCGCAGACATATACCCGCACCCCACACTTATACGGAACACACTGCCCTCAGTGTAAATAAATAAGCAAAAACCTGGTTAGTTAGACTCCTCCTCTATATCTGGGGTCATACCCTCTACGTCAGAATCATCATCAGAGTCTTCATCATCAGAGTTGTCCTCCACATTAGAGTCTAGCAGTCGGTGATTATTGTCTGTCGGCATATCATCATCTAGAGGTTCCTCAAAATTTACCCCCACTCCACACATGGCCCGAGCATGCTCATTAAGCGGGTAGTCATAGTCCAACTGCCGAAGCTCTGCATCAGTCGGCACACGACCCCTATTCATCATAGTAAACCTAGTCATGCCATACAAATGGTGAAAAAAACTTTTATCTCGAGCATGTCTCTCAGCAGTGGTAAGGTTGATACCTTGACCAATTTTTGGATCTTTGATTTTCGTGAGATCTACCTTCTTCGGGTTATGTGGCAACTTATGGTCTGCTGGCTCCTCCTCAATGTGCTCTTTCCTTAAAATTGTAGTCAACAAGTTGCTGAAGCTGAAATGAGACCTTTTGTGCACCCTTGCTTTTTGCATCGACGTTCGTATAACTGCACCAATGTTGATGGGAACATTCGTCATTAGAGCATATACCAAACAGAGTCGATCACGCGTGACCTTAGTGTATTGTGTCCCAGGAATCAAGCAGGAGTTGACTATTCTTAACCATATGCGAGCTTCTCTGTTCAAACAAGCATATGGGTAAGTATTGTGACGACCATTATCTTTATGACGAGTCCACCGGGTCATGTACCTTGATCCACACAACATATGTCTGATGGCTCTGTAGGGAGGTCTGTGGTAGAGCTCCTTAAGTGGAGATTGATCCACACTTGGAGTACCCAGGAAAGACTTGAAGAAATCAGCGTTCAATTGCAAGACTTGCCCCCGAATCTTTACTTTATTTCCCGTAGTCCTTGGAGACCAGTTGGCATAAAACTCTCGAGTCAAATCAAGATTACATTCGCCCATGTCTCGGAAGATAAAGTCAAGATTTAGTGCCATAATCTTTGCCAAAATGCGAGGGCAGTTCTTTGCTAAACTTTCCTTCTGCATCAAATCCACATGTACATATTTCTTCACTTTATTGTTCCTATACCATTCCTTCCTTTCCTCCTCCAGAACCCATTTAATCCCAAAAGTGCGTTGAGGCACTTGATGAGAGGAGGAATCAGCCTGGTCCTTTCTTGACCTCTTTTGACCTTTTTGTGAGGTGGATGCTTTCTTCTTTCCCTGTCGTTCTTTCGGAGCCATGCTACCTGAGATCATAATAGGTTCATGTCAGTCTCATTTCGTAAAATTCACTATAATCGGAAAAGAAAATAGTGATGGCACCACCCCACACTCAATTTGTTTGCACAAACTAATAGAGTGAGTGATGTCGATTACTCAGACTTCATAGACATACATTTTGGTGGTATGTGCCAACAACATTATTAGCGCAGTCACACTTTCAACCCTTCACTTTACATAACAATTTCTCAGTTTGATATAGAGAAGCAGCACACAATGGTCGTGTAATCTTGACTATCATTTCCAACTTTAGTTCATTGGAACAATGCAAACTTTAAGCATGACTACCACATAGAAATCTTATCATGCTATAGAATAGAAACAATTACACAATCTCGTGCTTTTGGTTAACAATGACCACTACATCGATGAACGAGTCACTTACATAGTCAAGCTTACAACTCCTAAAATTATGCATTAACTTCAAAATTTCAACTCCAGAATAATAAAAAAACATTATGACAATGAATACCAAACAATACATGTTGGAGTGAAATCAAGAATACCCACAAGAATCCCGTCACTCAATGAGATGTAGTTTTTCAAAAATCACAACAAACCACTATACTCTTATCACCAAGCACTACTACAAAAATCTAATTAACCATTATAAGTGTAGCACTGAAACAACTACGGAGTATGAAAGAATAACTTACTTGGTGATGGATCGGAAAGGTGAGCCTGCAAGATTAGATGAGGAAAGAGAAGGGCTTGGAGAGGTCAAGGATGCTTAGGCGGCGCCTAGGTTTAAGAAAATTGAGTGGTGTTTAAAGGTAGAGGATATATTTAAAGGATGAGCCATGGGTCGGGTTGGTCCATTCACAAACGGGTTAGTAGGCAAAAATTATGTTGATAGGCGGCGCCTATAGCATTGCCTAAGCATAAGTAGGTGGCACCTAACCTATTACCCATGTTGGCATAGGCGGCGCCTAGCCTATCGCCTATGTGAGGCAGTGAGCATAGGCACTGGCATAGGCGGCGCCTAGCCTATTGCCGATGTTGGCATAGGCGGCACCTAGCCTATTGCCTATGTGAGGCAGTGAGCATAGGCACTGGCATAGGCGGCGACTAGCCTATTGCCGATGTTGGCATAGGCGGCGCCTAACCTATTGCCTATGTGAGGCAGTGAGCATAGGCAATGGCATAGGCAGCGCCTAGCCTATTGCCTATGTTGGCATAGGCGGCGCCTAGCCTATTTCCTATGTTGGCATAGGCGGCGCCTAACCTATTGCCTATGTGAGGCGGTGAGCATAGGCAATGGCATAGGCGGTGCCTAACCTATTGCCCGATCCCTACACTACCACCACAGACCTCATTGAAAGTCACAAAATAAAGTCACACCGCGAAACTTTTTGGGTTGAATCTTCATAATTCGTGGTGCAACTCTAATGCAAATCATACTTGAACCTTACACATTTGACCACTCCCACTTACCTGTATTGTTCCATCATTCCTAGATTACCACCATTGACATGGCTCACTTTCAAATCAAAATTGGGTCTAATCTCCTCCTTTGCACTGCATGCACCTACACTTTATCAAAAAAAACAAAAATGATTAGACGGATGGGTTGCCTCCCACCAAGCGCCTTAGTTTTGGTCGTGGCGCGACTCTTCTTTTTGAATTTTTATTTACCAAAAACAAAATCCTAGTAAAATGATGGGTTGCCTCCCATGTAGCGCTTGATTTCTTATTGCGGCACGACATAGTTATCTCGATTACTCAGACTTCATCAAGATATATGGTGGCTTCGCCGGTGGTGAGGGTCGATTCTTAAGGTCAAGGTCCAGCTTCTTGGGGGCATATGAATACGACCCCATTCCTGTCAAAGCACAGATAGTTCCTTCGTACTCTTCAACATCCTCACGCTCAAAGTTCAAAAGCACAGCAGCCAATGGCTCAACAGTAAGCTACTTCTCTAAAGATAATTCCTTCTCATCCTCATAATAAACATCAGCTATAGAGAACACATTTATATCTTTGGGCTGCTTCATTGATTTGCATACATCAAAATGTAACACTTCGTCATTCATCTAAAATAAAAGCTCATTTGCTCGTAAATCGATAAGCCCACTTCCTGTTTTGAGGAAAGGTCGACCCAAGATTATGAGAACCTCAAAATCCACCTCGTAATCCAAAATAACAAAGTCTGCAGGAAAAATAAAGGTAGAAACCTTTACTAGTACATCATATAAGATACCAACAGGTCATTTTACCGACCTATCTGCCATTACAAGCCACATATTGGTTGGTGTAGGATCCCCCAACCCCAGCTATCTATAAATGGCTAGTGGCATCAAATTAATGCTAGCCCCCAAATCACATAAAGCCTTGGCAAAATCTAAAGATGCAACTGTGCAAGGAATAGTGAAAGCACCCGGATCTGCCTTCTTTTGTACCAAAGACCTCATGGCAATGGCATTGCAATGATGAAAATTATCTACCAGTTCATAGCTCGCTGCCCTTTTCTTTGTCAAAAGGTCCTTCATGAATTTGGCGTACCCTGGCATTTGCTCCAGTGCCTCCACCAAAGGCACATTAATAGTCATCTGCTTCAGCATGGTCATGAATTTATTAAACCTGGTGTCATCATCTTTCTTCTTCAGTCGCTGAGGAAAAGGTGGTGGTGGTTTTGGAAGAATTTTCTCCACCACTTCCTTTTTATTGTCTTCCCACTATCAATTTTTTTAGACTGCTGACATCTAGGTGTAGTATCATGAATGTTCTCATTCTGATTTTCAACTTCTACAGAATCATCATAATCTGCTTCAATAACATTCTCTTCTATATCATCAACCACAGGCTTGCCCTTGGATGGATTTTCCAGCACCTTACCACTCCTGGTGGTAATAGCCAAACATGATCCATTTTTCCTTGGATTTTGCACAGTGTCACTAGTTAAAGTGCCATCGTTGATTGAATACCGCCGATAGTTGACTCATTTGTTGTTCCAGCTGTTTTATTGAAGTGGAATGCGAGTCAATCAATTGCTTCATTGAGGACAAATCATTTTTTACCGCAGCTACTCCCGTGTTGGTTACCTCCACTCCTTTTAATAGCTTAGCCATTATGTCCTCCATGGACATCTTCCCAGAGCTAGGTGCAGCAGCTTCACGATTTCCAGGAGGGACATACAAACCGCTATTGTCATTCTTATTCCTCCAATTCCCTTGGTCTCGGTCCTTGTATCCGGATTTTTCATAATTGTTCCGACCTTGGTTTCCTTGGACATTGCCTCAGAAACCCCTCTGATTATTCAAGTAATTTGCCTCCTCCTCTGAATCAGAGTCATCTCTTCCCTGTGATACAACAGCCTTGACCTTTTCTGTCTTCCCTGATAATAAATTCTTGGTAAGAAGGTTCATCTGTGTTTTCATGTGAGCCATATCCTGGTCACGTTCCTCTTCTCTTTGCCTCTGTTCTGCCATCATGCCACTAGATACAGTAGATCTTGCTACCTCAGAATCCTTGGTATGCCAAGCTCTACTTTGCTTTGTCATACGATCAAGCATATCACATGTCTCAATAAAAGTAAGGTCCATGAATGACCCACCCGCAGTATTATCTACAACTGGCTTAGTCACCGATTTCAAAGACCTATATAATATTTCCATCAAGTGGACATTGGTCATCTGATGATTTGGGAACTGCATAAGCTTCTTCTTGAACCTCTCCCATGTATCGTGGAGAGCTTCAGTTGGAAGCTGTCTGAAATTGCTTATCTCATCTCTTAATTGTGCTCTCTTGGATAATGGAAAGAATCTTTCCAGGAAAGCTTCTTTCAGTTGCCTCCAATTTGTAATAGACTCAGGAGTTATCCTTTTTAACCATAGAGTTGCCTCTCCAGATAGAGACAATGGAAATAAGCGCAGTCGGATCGCATTCTGTCCAACCCTTGGATTGTCAAACGATTTGCATGTTGAGATAAAATTAATTAGATGCATATTTGGATTGTCGCCTGTAAGTCCACCAAATAACCCTTTGAGTTGCAACAGCTGGATCATGGTGCTAGTGATATTGAACTTTGCTTCGGGTGCCAAGGGCGGAGGAATAATAGCCCCTGTGGTACCAGCCCCATCCAAGTCGTCATCATCATCATCAAAAGCAACTTGCACAGCTCGGCGCTTAGGTCTCATTCTAGCTTGATGATCTCTGTTGACATTCCTGTTCACTGGTGCAACCACATCATCTGCACGCCTTGGATTTATAACTCATCATCACCCAGGTCCTCATCATCAAGATTTGTTGCCTGACCTGGGTTATCAGCATTCTGTTGATGTACTTACGCACCTGCCAATGCAGCTAATCTAGCCTGCTCTTGTTGAGTAGCCATCCTTTCAAGGTCTCGTTGTGCATCCATTCTGCCAATGAGATGTGGTTCAGGATTTATAGGTAATAATGGCTGACCAGATCTTCGTGTATTTGGCATGCACTCTACTAAACCTGAACAAAACAAAAACAACAAACAAAAAGTAAAATTCAAGAATTTTTGACCAAAGGGTTTATTAACTATCACAAACTTAGTTGACAACCGTATTCCCTGGCAACGGCGCCAAAATTTGATACGCCTAAACTACAACTCTCGTTAGAAAGTGTAAGCGGTCTCTGTCAAATATAGAACCCAACTGGGTTGGGTGTCGAATCCCACAGGGAATACTATGATCACTAAGTATTGCGATTATTATTAGACTGTTGGTCGAAGGTTCCAAGAAAAGGGGGGTTTCGGTTTAGATGCATAATACTATTATCAGTGTAACGATGAGATGATATGTGTAATTATATTTGATCACAGAGAATGACAAGTTAGGGTTATGTCCACCTTGTAGCTTCTACTTCTCTATTAACTATGAATAATACGGATTTTATACATGCATTCACTTATAGAGAGACGTATTCTAATTCTAAATCCAAGTGTTTCTCAACCATCAAGGATTTATTCACCTTAGTTCTCTCTAACCCAAAGTGTACAACAAATTGTACGAACTCTCCAAGAAGTTAATCCTGCTAGGGCATTAACGTGTAAATAGAGGTTGGAAACCCTATTTTCTTGTCACACTCTCTTTTCCAAACAGTAACTTTTTTATCAAACAAGTTATTGCTATAATGGCGCATTCCCTATGTTTGCAACCACGAGAATTCAATTAAAGTGAAGAGAGTAATGATATAAGTGGATTACACATCATAAATTCACAAACCCATAGCAATAGAGAGTATACTACAAGGTTTCCATAACCCTAACAAATAAGTTTCGCTACTCATGAATAAAACAGCAATCAACATAGAAATACTCATCATACCAAAACTTAGAACGATCTTGGTGATGAATATGACTAGCAAAATTTAAGAGAGAAACACGTTTCTCTCTCTCCGTGTTCAAACTAAGCCGCTATTCTTCTGTTCCAAAATATTACAGAATCTGAATAATGTGAATAATCTCAATAATGAATTAAAAATTCAGCAATAAGGCTTTTAATAACATCCTTCTCTAATAAATTACTACTGCATCCTTAACTATTTAAAAATGTTGAGTTTGCCCAGGAAAAAGTTCCTATGCATCACATTCAGTCCAAGAGCTGCTTTTCTTTTTATGTGAAGTTTTCCTTTGCTGTCCACAGGTCCCCAAAGTGCTGAAATCTTCTTCATTAGTACCTGAAAAGCATGCTAATCACATAGGTCGGCTCACTTAACTAAAAATGGACTAAAAGTGCAAGAAGTATGTATTTTATCCTCAAAACTTAGCTAAAACATGGGAAAATTATGGTGCTTAGACGTATAAATACGCCCAACATCATGGGCCTTTTTTGAAATTTGTTTTCTTAACAATGTTATTAGTTCTAGAAAATTTCCTTACCATAATTTTACTAATTTATTAGCCCAATAATCGAAAATCAAATGGATTCCCCCACCTTTAAGAGGTTTTGTGATGAAAACTATTGAGAAAGATTTTTGGAGTATCAGAGAATAAGATTCTACTCTGAGTAGGGTTTTGTGATGAAGGGGATACAGAGTAAGGCACCTAAATTTTATAACTGGCTATCAAAATTTGGTTGGATGCTACTGGTAGAGGCTTCCCCATCTATGGTCTCAATCTGGGTAAAGGAATTCTATGTCATACTCTCTATCATGCTTTGAAATGACCCTAATGACACCATTTATATTAGGGGAGTGAACGTCCTAGTGGACACTAATACCATTAATGAGGTGTTGGGAGTGTTAAATATCTCTAATATTGGGTACATGGCTAAGGCTTAGGAGATGGATGTAAAGTGATTGTGGGACACTCTGGATGTGGATAATAAGAGGGACCAAATCTACTGGCCCACTACTGAGGAGATCAGTAGCACGTACTTCACAGCTGATGCTAGGAGGTGGTTAAACTTGGTTCCTAGAGGATTCTTTCATCGCATAACCTTTTCAACATGACCTACCCTTGAGCTCTGGTGGTGTCTTTTGCTATATGCACATACCGCTCAATATAAGTCTTAAATAGTGATTGACCGGGAAGACTTCTACCGGAACAGTAAAAAGGGACCTTACCTTCCTAATCCAATGTTTGCGCTATGTAGGCATATTGATTTGCTTAAGGAAGATGCTGACACTGGAGATAAACATCCCCTTTCACCCCTCAGGTGAAGGTGGTCATGTCAAAGGGGAAAATAAAAAGAAAGGTGGGTGACACCAAGAGTATCTAGGCTGTTGAGAAGGATGATGATGATGATGATACCCCTCCTTCTCAGTCCTATCCCTCAATTTCCAGTAGCTGACTGGAGGCAGACTTGGCCACTGTAAGGAGGTCATGGAGCATACCCACTTTTATCAAGGGTACAACCCCTTCTATCTCCACATCCCTATATCCCGCTAACCAAGACTATGTAGCACTCCGCATGAAGCTTGACTAAGAGAAAAGAGGAGGCATTCCTGGGATCATATGCTCATACAGATGTAGAAGACCATAAATGACATGTTTAGGTGTGCATTTACAGATCAGGAGCGTCTCCATTGGAGAAAAAAATATATGTAGGAGTTACTTTATTTAGTGATATAGAGGAAGAAGTCCTCGTCCTGATAGCCCGTGATGGTGATACGGAATCCAGCTAGGTCCTTTGGTTCATACAAGTTCAACCCCTTTCCCTTTTTATACATTTTTATTAATTAGGGTTGCCCGTGTTCGGGCCACGTAAAAAATAATATTTCTCCTTTTTTCCTTTATTTTATGCACAGGAATTCTAGTTCTAACAACTTTTCATAACGTATGCATGCTTTTACCCTTCTTTATGAAATTACAATTCATGTGGTAGCACATAGCTTAAATAGCAGATAATACAGGCCAAAAGTGAAAAACCCGACATGGGTTTTATCCTTGTCCATCCAATTCTAGAGGCTAAGGCTATACCGCTATAGTGTAAAAAATCTCATTATAATGGGATAACTATAGCAGGTTAGTACCATTATGGTAGCCCCAACAATAGCAGCCCCAAAATTTTAATATTTCCTGCAAATTCCCATATTCCCCTATCCTGTTTCCAGCAATAACATATGAAATCGCATTATAGACTACAATATAATTCCATGACTGAACCTAGCAATGCAAGAAACAACAACTTGGCATTAGATTACTTTTATCAGTTATAAATCACAACACAAAAGTTTTCATTACAAAAATCCCGCTATTATGCAACAATAACCCTTTTTTCATGGTCCTCAACCAAATACTGACTATTGTAACAAGAGCTCCCACACTCATAAATCATTCTTCCCCTTACCATTTGTCCAATAATAAATCTATGCCTAGCATTTTAGCATACAGTTTCCAATTATATCACATGGCAATTATTCCTTTAATCATCAACAGATAACCAAGTTATGACCTTTCACCAACCACGAATTCCATAATAATTCAAAAAATCACATTTACATATTCATAGTCATTCAATAAATACCAATACACATAAGTACCAATCTCAAGTTTCATCATTAAACAAGCCCTTTGTATTATCCTTTACTCTCCTAAAATATAACCATTAGTTGATTATCCTTGACTTTGTACTCCTTCAATGGCCAAATACTAATTAGAACATTCCCAGTTTTAATCTTCCTTGCTTGTGTCATTCTAGATGGATTCGTATGATATCCAGTTACTCGCCTCAAGGATAGCCATTAGCCGATTATCGATTAGTTCTTTGCATATGATTAACACTTAGGATATCAATTAGCCATTCAATTTCCTTTAACATACATTGAAATAAGTGATATAAAGGAATAGTTCCCACTTACACAAAAACATATTGGTTTTTAATAATATTAAACCATGACCTATAGTTTTTCACGTATGACCCATGCCACAATACACTCCAACCATTTATCCAATAGTAATATCTTACCAATTTCCCATTTCTCTGGTTACCACCATGGATTCTTCAGAACCCCCAACACTAACCATCTCTAATTATGGCATTAAATGGGTTTAATGTAATTTTTTGGCACAACATCATTTTAATCATGCAACGGTGAACAACAACAAGGTAAACACATAAATTAATGGATAGAATTATTATCATAAGAATAACTGCATCGACTTTTCCATTATTTTATCTATCCAAATATAATTCTTGAAATCCTAAGCATTAAGTCTCCCATCAACCTATAATAAGCTAAAGTTTTCTAAACTCGATATAAACTTCTTAGTTATACCTATCCTACCTATATGCGAGCAACTGCTAAAGAGGTAGGAACCTAAATTTTAACTCCATGCTAGTGATTATTTTCGTGAAATCTATGGGAAAATTATGGGTTTCACCTTATCTGATCAAAATCCCTTCTTTCCATTAAGTCAAGGCCATAAGGTAAACCAAAAAGGGTTTTTGGAGAAATCCTCATCATTCGTACAACTGAAGAAGAGGAAGGAAAACATTACTATTGCACTTGATATTCTAGTCTTATTATCTTGCTATAGCATCCTGCCGGCCTCTATGACGACATTGCTATAGCAGGAAAAATCATGCAATAGTGGGATGCTTTTAGGCTGATCAAAAATATTAAATTTAGAAAGTTTTAGTTAGGTCGTCCCATACTAATTGAAATGCCTTGGGTTTTGGTCCTTGCAAGCTTCTTGAGTCTTGAGCTTTCTGATCATCATATGACTCACCATACTAGTCGTATGGTTTGGGTACGAGTCAGGTGATCCAAGTCTTAAGGTGTCTACTGTTTGGTAATTGGGTCTCTATTGTGGTTACGGGTTAGTGGTGATGAGTCGTATGTTTGAGTGATGAGAGGTAGGGTTTAAACTTTATATTATCCAGTGTCTAGCCTTTGATGTTCTACCTAGGGTACGACGGGAATAGTACTAGTCATATGGTGATGATACGAGTCAAGCAAGGGAGTCATATGTTAGACAAAATATAGTGTCCAACTTTCTAATCAAGTTATGACTTGAGGGTACCACTCGTATGATGTGGTTATGAGTTGAGAGGTCCAATCATACCCACCTTTGGGATTTTTACAGTTTAAGTTGGGGGAATTCTAGACATTTACCATCTTAACTCCTTTTGACCCCATGATATAAAACACCTTTGGAGGCCTTATTAACCTATAATTCTTAATCAAACACTCTCTAAACTCTCTCAAGATCTTAGTTTAAGAAAAGGCTAAGGTTTCTTCAAGTCAATCAATTTAGGGCTTTCAAGAGGTATTTTCTCCATCTTCTTTAGTGTCTAAGGCATGTTACTCCTCCCTCATTAGTAGTTCAACTAATAGAATTTTTTAATGAATGGTTTTCATGGTATTATTGTGGATTTATTTAGTTGTTCATGGTTGAATAATGTTTTCCCATGTCTTATTTATAGTTTTTATGTTTTAATTATGGTTTGAACATGTGGTTGCCTGGGAATGGTCAATTGATACTTGTTTTGGCTTTGGATACTATATGCCCTCAATATGTTTGCTAAAACGCCATGGAGAATGATTTTTATCACATAGTTTGAGTATTCTAAAAATCTTTGCATTACATAATATGGTAATGGAACCTAAATTGGTTTGGTTTATATTAAATGGTTTGGAAAGGCCTTGGTGGCCAAGGATTTGGTTTAATTAGAGATCTTGTGGGGTACATAGGAATCCCTTAGGTATTGGCTAATGACATTGTTTGCAAGCTATAGTCGGTATGACGATACCACTTCATAATGCTTTGGTAATTGACTCCTGGAAATTGGTAGTTTGGTTGTGTGCTAACTATTTTAATTAAGAAATAATGGCGGGTTGTGATAGCTAACCATGAAGGTTTATAAAACCCTAGATTTTTTACCCTTAGAAAATTTCCTGGATTTCTACTTTCTGGACAAGATACGACTAGGGGGAATTAGTCATACATAGGGATATGAGTGGTATGGTGTCGTACGTCGACCAGTGATGGATGGTGGGTTGAATTTTGTTCCTGGAATAGATACGACTTGAGTGGTACAAGTCGCATTGGTAGGTATGAGTTGTTGGGTTTTGTTATTTCCATCACTTAATCTTGAACTTGGAAACTTAATTTGGATTTGAGTACAAGTGGCTCACCATGAGCCATAAGCAAAGGTACGAGTTGTACCATGGACTCATATGGTGGACAGTGTTCAGTCCTCTTTCGATTCTATTTTGCCAGGGGTATGGGTCAGAGGTACGAGTCGTATACTTTGGGTATGATTTGGTTTGTATAAGTCGTACCTTGGACAGTGTTGGGTCCAAGGGAAAGGTCTAGGATATGACTGAAGCAGACCACTCGTATTGAAACGGACGACTAGTAAAGTTAGTTGTACCCCCTGATGGGAATTTTATTCAGTTTAAGTGAGGGCAATCTGGATATTTTCCCACTTAGCCTAATAAGGCCCCAGGACTTTTAACACACTTGGGAGTTTATTTGCCCTATTATTCTATTTATCAACACTTGGAAAACACACTCTAATCCTCTCTAAAGTTCATGGGGAAAGGAAGCTAGGGTTTCATCTCAAGGATTAATTTGGGGCTTGTGTTGGTGATTTGTCTCCAATATAGATTCAATTAAGGCATGTAATCTTCCCTCATTGCTAGTTCCAACTAAAGGCATGGTTTTATATAATGTTTTCTCGGCATAATTTATTTCAAGGTTTTGGATTTTCAAATATGTGTTGGGGTTTTGGTTATAAATGCATGGTTATGATTTTTCCATGTTTTAATTATGTTATTACATGCTTAAATGGTTATTTTGGATAATTGGTTGCATGGTAATGGTCATATAGTAATTGGTTTTGGTTTTGAAAATACTATGCCCCCAACATATTTGATAGAATGCCTATGATAATACTTTTACAATGTTATTGAATTTGTAATGGAACTATTGCATGGGTTTGTTTAGTAATGGAACTACTATTGGTTGGTATGGCCGGGATCGGTATTGGTGTCAGCCTTGGTATTGGCATTGATATTGGAGATAATATTGTTGGACTAAATTTCTCATTGTTCCATCCTCTTTTATTTTGAGATTATATATACTTATTATGGAACTCATATGGTTATGGTTTTTTATTATGGTTTGGTTTGGTATTGGTTATCGGTTGGGTATCGAACGGTTGGATTCGTTTGGGTGGTCACAATTATAGACCTATCCCAGAGTCTTGGATTTTGCAATAACTGTATATTGTTATATATTCGGAATTCATCCAGCTTAGGATATGCGTTGGTTAGTTGGGTTGGGTAACGGGAGTGGTCACTAGTCCTGGTTGGACTTGGGATGCCTATTATGAGATGGCCGTGGTTCGGGTCTTGTCAAGTTGGTATCAGAGCTTTAGGTTCATGGTCAATTGTGAGACTCCAAAATCGTGTGTAGTTGAGTCTATTTTAAGGGGGTGTAGCGCGCTACACTCATAAGGAAGAGGCTACAAGGAATTTAGGAATGTTTCACTTTCTTGGTATTCTATTTTCAAGCTTGGAATCTAAGTCTTGGAATCTTCTCTAATCCTTGTCTGTTTGCTTTTTAGACCATGCCTCGATGATCTGGAACACAAGAAAAATCTTTAGTCCTATTTGGGGATAATATGGAAGGGACACAGGGGATCCATACTCGGTCTAGGGGTCCAGTCCCTGATATTTCTGGAATTCCACTGATTGCTACTAGTCCTCTTCAAAGTGTGGTGACGAATGCGGAATTAATTAATCAATTGGTACTATTTCTCAGTTGGTTGCTTCTCAGGCTGAGCGAGATGCATCTGGTATTTCATTTGTTGAGGTCACAAGGGTTGACCAGTTTATGAAGATGAATCCTCTTACTTTTACTGGAGTAAAGGTAGAGGAGGATCCTCAGGGTTTCTTGGATGAAATGGAGAAAATCTTCAGGGTGATGCAGACCACGACTGTGGAAGGAGTAAATTTTATGGCTTATCAACTTAAGGATATTACATACCAGTGGTACGAGGAGTGGGATAAAGATAGAGGTTATACTGAGGAGTTGTCCTTATGGGAGACTTTCTCAAATGCTTTTTTGGACCGCTTCTTTCCTCAGGATTTAAGGGAAGCAAAGATCGAAGAGTTTGTGAATCTTAAGCAGGGAAAGATGACTATCAAGGAATATGCCTTAAAGTTTCATCAGCTGTCAAGTTATGCTCCAGACTTCGTGTCAGATATAAGGGCGAGGATGAAAAAGTTCTTCGGGGCTGTCTCGAGATTTGATCCTTAAAAGGAAGACTAATTTACTGATTAAGGATATGGATATTTCGAGGTTAGTTGTCCACATACAATAGTTGAAGGATGAAAAGAGGAAATAAGAGGAGTATGGGGTAAGGAAGAGTAAGAAGTTCAGGTCTTCTGAACAAGGTGGTGGGAAATAACAAGGTAGTCAGGATGATGGTAAGTGACCAAAAAAGCAGCGGGGTAGTTTTGGATCCTTATCTTCTACTAGTGCTCCTTACACGAAGTATTCTGGTGATAGGCATCAACAGGGTGGCAATAATTTTTGGGCATAGGGTTCCCAATCTCATGAGAGTGGGGCTCATTTGGCTTCTTCATGCCCTCCTTGTCGGTTCTATAGTTGTCTTCATCGGGGATTTTGTGATGAATGGAGGGACAAGTCTTTTAAATATGGCCAGCCAGGACATATGCTTAGAAACTATCCGGTTGGAAAGGGTGTTTCAGGAGTGGTCAAAGCTCTGGTTTCTTCATCTTCTGCTCCTGCACCTAGTGGTGCTACTTCGGCATCTGCACCTGCTTCTGGTGCCAGCACTGGTCGGAATAGGTTATATGTTCTTGCATCACGATAGGAGTCTGATGCATCGCCTGATGTCACTTAAAAATAGTTCATACGTACGAGTTTTATGTCAGTCATGACTTAAATCCCACGTGATTGAAATCCACACTAAATTCCTAGTGGGAGAACCAACTAACCCCAAAAAAATCAAACCAACACTTCGCTAAAATAAGGAAAATAAGCTTTTCATTTTAAAAACAATGTCTCCAATATTCTAAACAACGCGAAATAAATGTGATAGCTCACCCTTGAGTCTGAACACTATCAGAATCATATATGAGGTCTCAAAATAGTCATCGAAATATACTCTGGACTCAACAAAAAGAAGAGCACGTGTAGTATCAATACACAAGAAACAAGGGTGTAAGGTCATCGGTCAACCTAAAATGAGAACTATGAACATATAGCTATAACTTAGTAAAACAAGACAACCATGAACACCTACCATGTAGCCTTACCACAAGTTTATATCACTTAACCTTATTCAACTACACTTTGGAACTTAGTCATTATAAGTCCACATGCATAACAAGTCAAGTCAAGACCATGACTACCAAGAAGACTCCAAGTCAACAACCACGACACCCAATTTGATCAACTGTATTTCAATTACATGAGTAAATATCAAATATAGAGTTATGTCACAACTTACCATTAGCCACCTTTAGCAAATAAGATCCATAAATATAACAGCAATGACAATTATCATGCAATTCGATTTAAATAAAGAAATAAATATAGCAAATAAGCACATGAACCACATTTAATCAAGGAACCAAAACAACAAGTCAATACTTAAGCTCGGTTCACTCAAGGAACCAAAATAACAATAAACACATAATCTTCGATTTACTCAAAGAATTGTCACACTTACTTATAGTTTGTACATACATGTTAAGGATTTTATGATCGTCCACTAACCAAGACCTATGGGGGATGAGCACTTGTCCATATTCCAAATTCCAGACATCATGTGTCTACCAACCTTATACCAATCAATCTTTTGAAAATGTCCAAATACTTGTATATCCCACTATAATAATAGATATTACACAATCACAACCAATATGATAAAAGAAACAATACTTGTAAAAACCAACAAGCTTTCATATAAGTTCATTGCAATTGATTAACACTTAGTATATTAAATAGTCATTCATTAAGGAACGGATATCATCCATACAAAAAAAATCTGGTTTCAACTACATTAAACCATCACCTACCTAAATTGAAGCTTAAAATGCTCTAATAAACTTTCGCATTCCCTTTTTGTAACCTCTACTTGATTATGGTCTAAACATAGGACTGTAATACAAAACCAATCAAATGACCTACAATATCGAAGATTATATTCCTAATCCTAAATCCCAAGGCTCATTACCAAATCAATCCTTTGGTTATAAGGTTTTCCTACCATAAATCCCCCTTAAACCTACTAGTTTCATAGTTACAATAGCGAATCATAGTCATGCAAATGTAAATTA
Organism: Capsicum annuum; assembly: GCF_002878395.1. Lineage (NCBI taxonomy): Eukaryota > Viridiplantae > Streptophyta > Magnoliopsida > Solanales > Solanaceae > Capsicum > Capsicum annuum. The sequence continues at coordinate 164,346,186 of NC_061111.1, read as the reverse complement.
TCAACTATTAACCAAAACCCAAAGGTTTTACACCCAATTTATCATATTTCACAAAAAAATAGTTAGTTTAAGCTAAATCCTCTCCATAACTCATAAATTACTGATTCTAAGTTTTAAATGTTGAAAACGGCTAATGGGAGTGATTATCTTACGTTTACAAAAAAATTTTGTGGAAAATAATTAAAAATCGCCCAAAATTGCCTATACCTCCCAAAATGAGTTTAATTAATAATAAAATATTCTGGAGTAATTTTGCATCAATAACCACATAACCTGCTATAGTGGTCCTATCTCTATATAGAAGTATCGGTATAGCGGAATTCGCCTACTATGGGAGGTATTGACTGATTTTGACTCCTGTGATGGCAAAATTTTTTTCGCTATAGTGGTGCCATCATAGCGGGCTGCCACCCTCTATAACAAGTGTGGCAAGGCATAAACTCAAAATTGTTCTCAGTTCTGCCTTTTTCATAGTGGACCCTCAAACCATGACATTTCAAACTAACCCTTTTACGTCATGTTTGATATCGAGAATTCTACTCACTGAATTCACTTTCAAAAAATCCTATAGATTTTTTATTGTCTTACATAACATAAAAATGTGTTAAACTTTATCAAATTTATCCAATCCATTACCAGATTTTCCTAGATCACACCTCGCTCAAATTTAATCCAAGACTAGCCTAGCTTGAAATTTTCAGCTCTCAATTTAGGGAAAATCTCAACCTAAATTTTCATGCATTAGACTTATCTATAGCAATAAAAGGGGTTGTTACAATATTTACCAACTTATCATTCATCCCCTAATAATCATACAAGGAAAATGATCCAAGTTATACAAGAAAAGAGTACTTGTACCTCAAACAGGTGTGGGTACTTACTCCGCAGGTCTTTCTCAATTCCCCAAGTCACTTTTTTTATTGGACGATGCTACCATTATACCTTTGCCGATCAAAGTTCCTCTATCCTCAACTTACGGGCATCTCGATCAACAATAGCAACCAACTCCTCCTTATAAGAAAGATCCTTATTTAGAAAAATTGAATCTTATTTGATAATGTAATCTCCATCCCCATGATATCTCTTGATCATAGATATATAGAACATCATATGGACCCCCTACAGGCGTGGTGGCAATGCCAACTGGTACACTAACTGACCCACATCCTTAAGAAACTTAAACAGACTTATATGTTAAGGGCTTAGCTTGCCCTTATTGCAAAACCTCATGACTCTCTTCATAGGAGATACCTTCAACAAAATATGTTTGCCAACCTTGAATGGCATGTCCCTTACCTTATAGTTTGTGTACTCATTTTGTGGCCTACCAACAACTTGGCTTGAACAAACCTCACTTTCTCCTAAGCTTTGTTCACCAAGTTCATGCCCAAAGGCTTCACATCACCGACTTTAAACCATCAATGGATGATCAACACCTCATCCCAAAGAGTACTTTGAATGGAGTTATATCAATGCTAGAGTTATAGCTATTGTTGTATGAAAACTCACACAATGACAAAAACTTACCCAATGACCACCAAAGTCAATCTCACAGACCCTCCACATATCTTCAAGCACCTAAGTAGTTCTCTAAGACTGTTCATCTGTATAAGGATGAAAAGTAGTGCTGAATTCAAGCTTAATGCCTAACTCTTCATATAGCTCGACCCAAAACTTAAATATGTATTACATACCTCTATCAGACTTGATGGAAATTGGCATACCATGTAGCCTTAATATCTCCCTGAAAGAAATCTTGGCTAATAGTTTTGAGTTGTAAATCACTCTAACCAGCATAAAATAAGTTGACTTGGTTAGTTTGTCTACTATGACCCAAATTGGCACACCATGTAGCCTTAATCCATCACTCTCCTCTTCTACTTCCACTTGAGAATAGGCATCCTCTGAACTAAACTTGTAGTCCTTTAATACTTGTAATTCACCTACTAATAATTATGGTATTTTGACACATACTAGAGTAAATCCCTTTTCATCTTGGAGCACAAATAGAGTTATGCCAATTCATGGTACATTTTGGTTGTACTCAGATAAATAGAGGATCGAGAAATATAAGCTTTGACAAGTAAGCCTTAAATCAAATCACCAACTCGAGGCACGCAAATACGTACCTTGGCCATCAATACCCCACATGTATCAAGTGTGGCATCTAAAGTTTCACCACTACTACCTTGTTCCGAAGCTTGTTTAACATCTCATCTTCAAATTATTTGGCCTTGATCCAATCAAGGAACATTGACCTGATCTTCATACTAGAAAATAGACCACCTTTTAAAAAAAACCAAACTACATATACAAAGATGCTAGAGTCTAAATCTCTCTAGCCAAAAATCACTTTAAAACCCTCAAATAAGTCAGACTACCCATGCTTATTGCATTTTAGCTCAATGCATCTGCCATCATATTGGCCTTACATGAATGGTATAGGATGATCACTTCATAGTCCTTCAACAATTCCATCCACCTAATCTTCCTCAATTTTAAGTCCCTTTGCATGACATATGTTGCAAACTATGATGGTCTATAAACACCTCATACTTGACACTATAGAGATAGTGTCTCCAAATTTTAAGTACAAAGACCATTACAGCCAACTCCAAGTCATGGGTTGGGTAATCTTCTCATGAGGAATCAATTACCTTGAAGCATAGGTAATCACTTTCGTGTTCCGCATTAAGACAATGCTTAAACTAGAGAATGGATGATCACAAAATATAATAAAATCCTTACCATCTACTGACAGGCAATGAATAGGGGTTGAAGTCAACATTGTCTAGAGCTTTTGGAAGATATACTCACACCTATCAAACCAAACAAATGGAAACTCCATCGGGGTCAACCTTGTCAAATGAGTAGCAATAGATGCAAAATTCATGAAAAACGGTGATAGTAATAAACAAGGACCACAAAACACCAAACCTCAGTCATAGAGTTAGGCTGAACCCATCTCGTAACAGCCTCAATCTTCTGGGGATCCATCACCACCCTTTTTTCAAAACCATATGCCCTAGGAAAACAACCGAAGACAACCAAAACTAATATTTTGAGAACTTAGCATAAAATTGCTTCTCCTTCAAAATCTTCAACACAATGCGAAGAAGACCTGCATATTTCTCCTTACTAATAGAGTAAACTAGAATATCATCCGTAAAGATAGTCACAAAAGAATTCAATAAAGACTTAAAGATACCATTCATTAAGCACATGAACGTTGTCAGTTCATTAATCAACTCGAATGACATCACCAAGAACTCATAATGCCCATGTCGAGTCCTGAAGGTTGTCTTGGGTATTACCTCAGGCTGAATTTTTAACTAGTGATAACCTAATCTCAAGTCTATTTTGGAGAAAATGGAAGCACCCTGTAACTTGTCAAAAAGATCATCTATCTGAGGCAAGGGATACTTATTCCTGACAGTAACTTTATTCAAATGTTAATAATTAAAACACATCCTTATGCTTCCATCCTTCTTCTTAATGAACAACAATGGAGCACCCCAACGAGAAAAATTAGGATAAATAAATACCTTATCAAGTAACTCTTTCAGCTGAGTCTTGAGTTCCCTCAACTCAGCTAGAGCCATTCAATGGGAGGAATAGAAATAAGGCTTAATACCTAACTCTAAATCAATATAGAAGTTAATGTCCCAGTCCAGAGGCATACCAAGAAAATATTTTGGAAACACCTCCTAAAATTTTGACACCACGAGGACTGATGCAATCCAAGAAATTTCTGCACTAACATCCCAAGATATTCTAGAAAAGTCGAACACCCTTTCTCAACTAACTCGTTAACCCAAATAAAAATATATTTTTCACCTTCTTAGGCTTAAACACACCGTCCTGCTCTAACTTATCCATTCCATGCATCTCTAAAGTCACTATCTTAGCATTAAATTTAACATAGCATGATACAGAGATAACCAAGTCATACCCAGGATAATGCCAAAGTGAAGCTATCCAAGATTATCAAATCTACTCAACTTTATAAACTTGTAAACATAACAGAACAAGCACGATAAACATGGGTTACTACTATTGAGTCTCCAATAGAAATACATACATAAATAAGAGAGTCTAAGTATATTAAAATCAAGTTTGATCCCTAAGAAAATCTAACATATACATATGAGTATGTGGAACCTAGACCAAATAATTATAGCCTTCTAATCACGGATAAGAATAGTACCTTTAATAACGTCATCAGACGTCTCAGCCTCGATCTTTCCTAGAAAGGCATAATAGTGAGATTTATCATTAATCTTGGATACTTCCACTAAGAACACCCTAAATATTACCCTACCATCCTAGGATGACCTTTACCATTACAACCACCTCCTCTACTAGCAGGAACCATAACCTTAGATTGTTCTTAGCCCTATAACCCAACCAGTCTCTGAGTGCACACTCTCTTAAAGTACTCTACAACACCACAAATATAACAAGCTTACTCAAGAAAAGGCTTGCTGGCTGAAGAATAAGAATCCTCTTAGCCTCTAGCAATTAAGGGATATTGAATAGCCTCTTGAATGACCACCCATAGAAGTTGTCAAATAAGTCTGTTGGCTAAGACCCCTGCAGTAAGAACCACCAAAGTTTTTTGCATTTTGGGACTTCTTCACTAACACCTTTGTCTGACCAAATTGCTTCACCCCTTCTATCTTTTCACATAATCAACCACATCATTAAAGCTCTTTCTGGAAAAGTGATACAAATATGTGAATCAATGTTAGGACTTTCAGAGACAACCAAATCCTCTTCTTATCTTTACTAAGTAACTGAGTAGCATAATGGGACAAAGAATGAAACTTGGGCTCATAGGCTGCAATTGATATATTACCCTACTCAAGGTCCAAAAACGCATCCTTCTTGCAATCACGTAGAGTAAAATGTGTATACTTTACCTAAAATAGGGTATGAAACTGAGACCATGTCAATGGAGGCAAAGCTGGTGAATGACACTCCACATACACCCTCCACGATTGCATGGCATTACCTTGTTGCTGGAAACTCAACATTATGCTACTCAATAATACCAATTTTATGTAGCCTTTCATATAAAACCAACAAAAGTAGGAGGTTTCATCTTTAGGAACTTAGTTAGCATGTCATGTTTAGTTTCAGTCATAACATGACCTAATACCGGATAGGAAAAAATCTCAGTCTCCAAGACCTCACCCATTTTAGAAGAAACTATACCAGTTCACCGAATACCTAAAAACTAATAAACAGACATAGTAGAAGTGAACCTGGTACTGGTAATCCACTTAGGAAAAAAAGCAAATACTGAATTATCTCAAAATACATAGAGGAAAGTGTTGCATCTCCAACCGGTGCCACCTCTTCTTGATCTACAACATCCTCGTTCATCTCATTAACCTCCTTATAATGATCCTAGTATAGGAGAGCTGTCACTGATCTCTGACAAGGCTAATCAGTTGTTGCCTGAGCTCTATCCTGGTGGGTGTTGCTATCTCTCTTCCTATTTCCTTACCCCTTTCACATTATCATACCTAAAAAATCAGCTCTGTATCTAGTGTTGTTAGTGTGTGGGCTACAACTCTGTATCCATTTTCTCTAGTATTAACCATCTGCAGATAAAAGAATGGAGAAGGTTAGCTATCAATTTTTTTCACCATATACCAATTGGAATCAAGTCACAACATGAAAGAAGAAAGAAATGATAGTTTCTTAAAGTCCTATAGCCTCTCAAACAAAATTACATACGTCTTTATACCATTTTACAGGACTCTAATACACTCATTTGGGTACAATGAGATCAATGAACTTAGGGCTCCATTACAAAATTTTTCATGGCCTAAACCCATCGTAGTTACACCTACACTAACTTCTCGGTGGGAGAAGCAATTAACCCTAAAATATCAACCCAGAACTTAGCTAAAATAAGGCAACTAACTATTTTTCATTAAATAAAACAATGTCTCTAAAATTTTAAATGATAAATAATGCATAATAAATGAAACTTAATAAATCCCCTAAAATATGAAAGTTATTGTATCAAAACACTAATAAGTATCAATAAATAGTTTCAATCCAAAATAACTGAAAATGCCTAAGTCCAAAATAATGGACCAGAAACTGAATGAAAAACTCATCATAGCTCAGAAGATGTAGCTTATCTTTAAGTTCGAACACTATCTGAATCACAATTGAGGTCTCAAACAGTCGCCAAAATATGCTTTGCACTGAACAAAATAAGAGCACGTGGTAGTATTAGTACACAAGAAACAATAATGTATTGGTAAGGTCACCGGGCAATCCAAAATGAGAAATATGAACACATAATCATAACATAGTAAAACAAGACAACCATGAACACATACCATGTAACCTTTCCTCCAGTTCATAACACTTAACCTTATTCAACAACATTGTGAAACTTAATCATTATAAGTCAACATACATGATAAATCAATTCAAGACCATGACTATCAACAAGACTCTAAGTCAACAACCATGACACACGTAATTTTATCAACCATGTCTCAATTACATAAGTAAATAGACAATATAGAGTTTTGTCATAACTTATAATTAGTCCTGACCACTCAAGGATACATAAGTAAAACAACAATGGCAATTATTATTCAACCCACTTTACATAAAGAAACCACCATTAGCAAATAAGCACATGAACTCAGTTCACTCATGTTACCAAAACAACAAGTAAACATTTACGCCTATTTCGCTCAAGGAACCAATATAACAACAAACACATAATACAATTCACTCAATGAACCATCACAATCATTTGTACCTTGTACATACATGTTAAGGGTCTTATGGTCACCCATTAGCCATGACCTTCCAGGGACGAGCTCTTGATCATGTACCAAATCTCATATATCAAGTGTCTTCAGGTCTAATATCAACCAATTCTATGAAGATGTCCAAATATGAATACCCCACAATAATGACAGATATCATAATATCACATCCACAATAATAACCAAAACAATACTTGTAAAAATCAACAAGCTTTCATATAAGTTCATTGCATGCGATTAATACTTAGGATATCAAACAGTCATTCATTTGTATTGCACATACATTATACAAGCAATATCAAGGAATAGTATCATGTGCACATAAAATAAATTAGGTTTCAACTACATCAAACCATCACCCTTCTCAATCTAACCTTAAAATTCTCTAACAAACTTGAGTAGTCCCTTTTCTTGCAATCTCGGCTTTATTGTGATAAAAAAAATAAGAATATAACACAAAATCAATCAAATAACCTACAATATCTAGGATTACAGTCCTAACCCAAACCCCAAGACAAATTTCTTGATCATTTCTTTGGTTCTAAGATTTTTCTACCATAATTCTCCCTTAAACCAACCAGTTTCATAGTTAGAATAGTGAATTATAGTGATGCAAGTATAAAGTATCAACAATTAACCAAGACCTAAAGGTTTTACACCCATTTACCCTATTGCACCAGAAAATTAGTTAGGTTCCTCTCCAAAAATTCATAAACTAGAGATTTTAAGGATTAGAGATTGAAAAACTAGTTAGTCGGAGTGATAAACTTGTCTTTACAAAAAAATTTAATGGAAAAATTGTGAAAATCACCCAAAATTGCCTATGTTTTTTCCAAAATGAGTTTAAAAAATAATAAATTATTTTGGGGTAACTTCTTCATAAATCCCTGCATATCCCGCTATAGCTGCCCCATCCTGTGGCATTGCTATAGCATAATCTACCTCCTATTTTGGGATTGACCTACTTTGACTCCCACTATAGAGGAAATTTTCTGCTATAGTAGCGTCATCATAGCGATTTGTCATTCGCTATAGCGGGTGTGGCAAGGCGAAACTCAGAGTTTCTTCTAGGTTTTTATTTTTCACAATGCACCCTCAAACCATGACATTCTAGACTAACTTCTTTATGCCAAGTTCGATATCAAAAGTTCTGCTATCGTCTTAACTAACATAAAAGCATGTTAAACTTTATTACATTTATCCAATCCATTTTTGAATTGTCCTAGATCATACCTTTCTTGAATTTTGTTCAATATTCTAACTCCCAATTCAAGGAAGATCTTTACTCAAATTTTTGTACATTAGACTTACCCATAATAACAGAAAGAGTTGTTGCAATATCATCATGTCATAATTCACACTTAAGAGATTTCATGTCATATAATCATAAGTTATATCCTTTGAGTTTCGTAGTATTTTAAAAGTCATAAAGATCATATTAATATCGTAGAATCATGAAAGTTACATTCTTGAGAGAATCTAATAAATTGAAAAAAAGTCATAGAAATCAGATTTGTAAAGTCATAAAAAAATCTTAAAGATTGAGCATTTCAACATAATGATCCTTCTATTTTGTTGGATTTATAAATTGGTGTAGAGAACCATATGAATCATATAAACATAGGAGTATTATAAGAATAACATAGTTGCATATAGAGTTATGAATTTTGTATGGATTCACAAAGAATTGATTCAAAGCTTGAGGGCTCTATTCTAACCCTTGTTCCTTTATGGAGGACAATTTGATATCATGGATATGAAATTCATGGGGAAGAACGAAACGGAGGATAGCCTTACATATCTTAACTACTAGAGGAGGCTGGAATTAGAAAGGAGATTTATAAATCAATCTCATTCTTGAGCCTTTAAGTGTAGTTTTCTCAAAACTCTTGTGGTTTTGGGTGGAGAAGGAGGAGAGGAATAATCCTTAATGACTAAGTATTTTTCCTCTATTAAAAGAGGTTTTAGCTCGTTTATACTGAGTATCAAAAGGTGGTAGGATGAAAACACCCTTAAGTGAATGGAGTGTAAATATTCTGACAAAAGTATCCCCAAGGTGCCGCCCTGGCCCTGCAGGGCTATGGACAGGGCGTTGCAGGCACCGACTTGCTGATTTACATGCTCACTGAAGTTTAGGCCTTATGATGGCATAGTGGTCATATCATTGGCCTGGGATGCCCTGACCTATGTGCCTGCCTAGATTTTGTCTAAGTTAACGAGCTCTGATCTGATTATTAATTGATCATTGGGTCAATTAACTTGGTTCCGAAGCTCCGGCACATGTACGAGATGAACTAAAACATAATTCAAGACGTGAGGTGTTAAAAGAAAGAGCGGAAAGGTGCTATAGTGGTTAGTTTCTTAGGTCCTATAGAGGTTAGTTTCTCAATTAAACTTGTGCAAATTCAAATTTAGACTACCGGTGATAAGGATGTACACACCGCCCATCACATGATGAGAGTTGTCCATACCTGAAGTTCTTAGTGATAATTTAAGAAAAAGAGACTGACCCTGATTTTTTTTTTAACTCCTGCAAGAGAAGTTTTTTCACATAAAATTCTTATGTTGATTGCTTTTCATTCCACAATAATTTAAATTTTTGAAGGACTTGATTATTCGGGGCAGCATCAAATAACAAGTATTTTCTTATAATGGCGGGTTGGCGGGGAATACCAATTGTACTTTCCTAGCAAGTTGTCATTTAAAGTGTTGTACCCGAAGTTTAGAGATAAGAAAAGAAAGGAAGCATAAATAATGGAGGACCAATAACATGAGCAATATTGGCTGGCAAAATGTGACAGAACTAGTATCTAGTTGGAGTATCTTATCAACTTTTAAGATCCCAACATATATAGCAAAAAAGCAACGTACGTACATGTGATTGCTGATTCTAATCAAACGCCTAAGATATGTATGTACCACTGACCGTACTACGTGGTTATAGTATCTATCATCTATCCATCTTGGGATCAATTAAATTGGAAATTATTTGATATACATGATAAGAATAATAATTTTAAAATAAAATATAAAATTTATTTTTTAAATTATAGATATTAATTAGTTTTTAGATTATTTTATGTCGTCATTTATATTATGAAATACTATTGAGATGTTTCAACCCATGAGATATCCTTACTTATCTTATTTTACTTATGAAATGAAACCATGGATTTTGAATTGAGCTTTAGATCTGAATATATACACTACCTTCTCCTGTTGCAACCTAAATTCTTGCAACCCTACGTGACTTGTAAAAACATAAAAGTACATATAAATTCTTATTATAGTGGGTGTTTGAATAAGCTTTTAATTTGATCAAAATAACTTATAAGTTATTTTTTGTAACCGATAGATTATTATCTGAAACAAATTACAGCTAAAGTTCTCAAAAGTAGTAGTACATATTAGCGGTTACCAATATATTTCACCGCAATTTATTTACACAAAATAACTAGAAACATTTTTATTTATAATAGTACAAAATCTATTCAACTAGAAACTAGAAATTAAACTAATTCCTATTTTCTTTTCTACAAATAATTTTAACTTCCTACTCCAATTTTTAATTAATCTTCCAATTGAAACAATTATGTTATACAAAATAAACAATCTGCATATCTTTTGTGGAACTGAGAAATAAGTAAGCCGATTTTTCAAAGAAACACCGTTTCCAACTTGCTTTTCTAATTTAACTTTGAATTAAATATTACTATATTTTTTGTCAATTTGTTTTTCCAAAAAAATTGAACGAGATTTTTGTCAGACATGAATCCAGGAAGCAGCCTCATTTAATTTGGAAAAAGGTTAAAATAGCAACTTGGATTGTCAGAATGGAATGGAATGGAAGGGACAATGCAAAATTTTGGGGTGTTTCCAAGGAATATATGCAAGATATCTGCATGTCTCCCCTCCATCCTAATCTCATGATTTTACCCAAATCAGTTAATATAAAAAAAAAAATATTAATACACAAATTCTTCTGTCTCAAATTAACAGCCATTTTAACACACGAAAAAAATTACCCTTACTTTAGATTCAAAAGTAAAATTGATAATTATTTTTAACTATATCCTTAATTATATATATCATGTGATTTTCCCAATGAAAATTCGGGTAAACTCTCTCCTAGCCTTAATTATACATATAATGTGATTTTGCGCAATGTAATTACATAAATTCGCAAGATTGCCAACTGAAGCACTTCTTTTCGCCTTAATTTTCACTTTTCTAGCTTCCCTCACCAACAAAAAAATATATATAGAAAGCAGGGGTAGTTTAAAATTTTTACATTATGAAATTATAATTTTGAAAAATAAAATAAAAATTGTTCAAGAGGAAGGCAGCGGTTCGTCGTGGAGTCACACAATCCACTCAGTACACCTGATCATTTTGGGGATATATAGTTACGTACTTGTTTGGAATTATCCCAAAAGTTACCCTACATTTGGCTTCTTCAAAATTGGCAGAATAAGATTTGGTAGAAATCTAAAGCTGCAACTGTATCTTTGTAAAATTAAATAACTGTTGGCCCGGCACATTAACGAATTAAGATAATAGAAATATGAGAACAGTTATGTAATTTATTATGAATATTATTTTACCTAGATTATTTTTTCGCATTTCTATTATATAGAAGAAGTGGTTTCGAACCACTAGAGTTGGCATGATGATTCAGCGTCATGTCCCTTAAGCAAGAGATCGGGGGTTCGATCCCCGCTTCTGGCGAATGAAGCAAACTCTGTGGTCAGTTTCCTACCGCTTAATGCGCTGACAGAGGCACGAAAGATTAGTCTCATGACTGCCGGCTGTGCGGATACCTTGGGAAACCCCCAAAAAAAAAAAAAAGTGGTTTCGACCACCTCTCATGTTAAAATCAAAAAAACCCTCCATTCCTATTTAATTTCATATCATGCCTCAATATATAATAATTTCATTGTTTCATCATAATGATTTAAATATTTAATATTCTCTATTAATTTATATTAATTAACTATAACCACGTACTGAAAGTAATTTTTTTTTATTTATTTAATTGACTATCATGTTCAAAACTAATTTGTTACCACAAATCATAATAATTAATAACTTAAGATATTTAAAAGACATATAGAAATTTTATTAACTCTCATTATTTTAACAATCCCATATAAATTGAGATAAAATAAAAAGTACTGCAAATCATAATAATTAACAACTTAAAATATTTAGAAGATATATACAAATTTTAGTTGATTCTCAAAATTGTATCGAAGCCACATAAATTGGGACACAAAGAGTAAATATATTATTTGATAATTAGGTAAAAATTATTATAAATCACTATCATTAACAAGTTAAAATACTTTTTAAAAAATAGATAAAATTTCTATTCAACTCTCAAAATTTTTTCGGTGCACCATAAATCATGACAAAATAAAAAAATTATCTTAATTAATTGCAACTAAATATTTAAAGTAAATCACTTTTATTATTTTAATTGACTTTTATATAGAAAATTAATCTTTTTATTTATTTATTTTAATAAATTTAAATTTTAAAATTATTTTTTTCTTATATAGAAATACTAATATTTAAACTTAACTTTAAATTTTTAAAGTACAAAATTAATAAATTTAATTTAATAAAATAAATTTCTAATGAATATTTTCTTAGAATTTATGTTGGGTCAATATGTATCAAGTTAAAAAGAAATAAAGAAAAATATATAGTAAAATTTTATTATTGTGAAAGATAAATATAACGTACTATCCAATAATATTTAATAATACCATATTTTGCATATGCAAATATAGCATCCCATATTTAATTAATATACTATTTCGGTGAATTATCAATGATTACTATTGGATATGATAAAATTATATTAATTTTTATAGTAATAAGATAATCAGTCGCTCTTAATTAATTATTATGAGTCATCTAGGTATTAAAAAAATACATAATATTTAATAAAAAATAAAATAGACATAAAATAATAAATTAACTTTTAATATTTTAAATTAAATTTTTGCCTTTCGAACGATCATTTTAGTATATCACTCCTTAGTATAAGTCATTTATGTATTAGAAAAATAAGAATAACAAAATGATATGTCAACATAAAATATTTGATTGACTATCAAAATTATATTAGTGTCACATAAATTGGGACGGGACAGAAGAAGATATAAAGTAGAAAATAAAATAAAAAGTACTGTAAATAACAATAATTAACAAAAAAAAAATTAAAAATTGATTGATTTTTGCTGCTTCAATCGTGATTTTAATGTATCACATGCAATAAATTATTATAAGTCACTTATTTATTGAAAAATTAAAAATATTGAATCCATGATTTTACTATATATATATACTATGAATAAAAATTTTCATGATATTTTTTTAAAAAAATAAAAATTACTACATATATTCAAAGGATAAAAGAGTAAAAACACGCAAGAGATAAATGTAGAGAAATCAAGGATCACCAAATGGATTATTAATATTTGTAATATTCAACACATTTTTAAATGTTTCCAAATTCTTCTTGAATCAACACATACACATAAGAAAAATAATAAATAATAAATAATAATAATTACATTTTACTATATCACCCCTAATTAATTATTATGGTCATTTAAGCATTGTTCCACATAAGTTGAAATAGAAAAAATATTATAAATAACAATGATAAAAAATTTTAAATTATTTAAAAATTATATTTGGCTATCGTCGACACAAAACATTGGACAAGGAGGGTAGCATATATTATTCAAAAATTACATAAAAAGTATTATAAATTACAATATTTAACAACTTAAAATATCTAAAAATAATTTAATATGTTATATATTTCAAAAAAATTACATGAAAAATACTAGAAATCATAATAATTAACAACTTAAAAATTTTAAAAGATATAAAATATTTGGCCGACTCTTGAAATTATATTAGTGTCACTGAAATTGGAATAAAAGAAAAGTATTATAAATCACAATAATTAAAAACTTAAATTATTTTTAAAATATAATTGACTATCAATGCCACAAAATTTAGACAAGAAAAGTAATGTATATTAATTTAAAAATTACATAAAAAATATTATAAATTACAATAGTTAACAATTTAAATTATCTAAATACATATTAAAATAACATATGTTGAACTCATGCTAGATTTCAGATGAATCCTACAAAACATATGCAATCCTTTTATTAAATTTTTTTATTTAAACATATCAAGATTGTAAAGATAAATAAATATCTTAATGTTGGGTCCGTGCTGACACGGGTCATGCTCGGGTTATTCTCAAATATAGACCCAAATTAGGGTGACTTTCAAATTTTAGCCTCAAATAAAAAGGCTTTGTTAAAATAACCTTAATTTGTTAAGTCATATTTTTCGAACTAAAATACCCTTCTCCAAATTATTCGTGTTAAATCTATTTTGTCTTCAGAAATGACTTTTTCTTTCTTTCTTTCTTCCAAATTCAAGAATTGAGTTTTTCTTCCTCTTGTTCTTCCAAATTTCAGAATCAACTTTTTCTTTCAAATTTCAGAATCGACTTTCAAATATTCGCAGAATCGACTTTAGCCATAAGGGTCCTTCAGGTATGAAATTCATCATCAAAATTTATTGTGGTAATTTTAGCTCGTTATATAATTAACATATTGATTTGATTTTTTGGGGAGGTGAACGTAAGTTGAACTTGGAATATGCTGTTGTTGTAGTAACATATTTACCATTGAAGAATTTCATCGAACAGGTTGTGGGGAGTTTGTTATTGCAGTTATAATTGTGTTTGAGTAGTTGTGGAAGGGTCGGTCTTGGAAGGAAAGGCCGTTAATATGGGAGTTAACATTGATCACAATATATTTTGGGAAGACCAAACGTATAAGGTCAAGGTGGTAAAAGAAATTAGTTCCAAGCATTTCAAATTAGTGGTATAATTAGCATTAGAAGATGATAAGGAATTGTGTCGAACAAGTTGTGGGGAATTTGTTATTGCGATTATAATTGTGTTTGAGTAGTTGCGAGAGTTTGGTCTTGGAGGCAAAGGCAGTGTTTTCCATCTCGGATGAATCCATCCTATGTTTTAGAGAGTAAAGAAGCACTAAATTGTTAATTCTAAGAGAAAATACCTCAGCTATTAGCTTGTATAACATAGAGCAACAGGCAATGGGTTTAAACTCTCTAATGGTAGTTGGATTTGGCACTTTAGGTAACAAGGTTACTATAGTACAGTTCACTGCATTATACAACTTTTTCATGTTAAAAAAATCGTTCATTGTTGAACACACATCATATTTAATCCTTCATCTTTTGTTAACTACAGTAGTATTGGTTACGTCTACTTTAGGATAGTAGTATTCATGAATTCATCTCTTTTTACTGCTCGCAGTATGGAAGGGTAAGGAGTTATCAGCTGAGAGCTTTCGAAGCACACAATAAAAGTCTAAGTATATATTACCATTCCCACATCCTTTATCATCTGGTCTTTGTCTTTGTCCAGAGCAATTTTATTTATAAAATTACCAAAAAGATAAGAATACCAAGGAAACGATCCTCCATTTATTAGAGCCCCAATACAACCCAACAACAGTAGTACTATATCCAACTTGGTTGAGTATTTGAACAAGCTTAATAATCTAACTTGCTTAGGAGCTGGCGTGTCATCTTCTTCATCATGTATTGCATGGTTCTTGTTAGTATCATCGTACAAATCATTTCCATACAGATGGAGATTTGATTGCTTAGAATGTTGAACATGGTGACTCTGCTCCTCATAAACATGATCAACACATTTTATCTCATAATCTGATGTATCGATGTTGAAGCTATGTCTCATCTGATTGATGTGTCCATAATGACCTCTTACGATGCCACGATTATGTGTATTTGACCTGCCATATTAAATTAATATGATTAGAAAATCTGTATACATGCATATTAATGCTATGAAACCAATTTGATCTGTTGTGTTTGCTTAAGAATATATAATGAAGTATTCGAAGTTTTCTCTCTAACATCTGAAGCTTTCTTATGATATGTTCACACAATTAAGCATTTATCATAGCGTTTATATGCCTTATGTTTGAGTCTAACTACACTAAAATACATGGAGTTTGAATCACTTAGCTTATACATACAAAGCCTTGAATTTTTATTGTAACATGCTCTCTTTAATATTGCTCCATTTCTCAATAATAGTCAGTACATCATTCTCTTTCAAGGCCATACTATCAGAGTATTGAGTTGATAAACTATGTTATATCACTTGTAATGTATCTCTAAAGTAAACAACACTCTCAGAATCACCCCTATAGTATGTGTGATTTAGTAATTTCAAGTGCGATTTCAGCATCTCCAGATTCTGTTATACATTTCAAGTTATGCCCCATGGGCAAGAGTTGATACTTTCTTATTCTGTAATAATTTGGAAGATGACCTATAACTCTTGTCCCAGAGGCAAGACTGAGACAGTTATGCCCCATGGGCAAGAGTTGACACTGTCATAGTCTGTAATAATTTGGCAGATGACCTATAACTCTTGCCCTAGAGGCAAGACTTTGACAGTTATGCCCCATAGGCAATAGTTGACTATGCCTTACTCTTCAATGATTTTGCTTGTTGAAGATATCTATTCTAAATTAAATTGTTACTAATCTTTTGTTATTTCATTTTTCACAAGGGTTGTGCTTGGAATGGATGGAAAAAAATGAGTATTGAACAATACAACATGGGACAATCAATTGGAATTATTGATAGAAATAACGAGTTGCAGGTTATCGAACCAATATTGGAGGCTGCAATAGGTGAAGAAATGGGGCAGTCATCAAAGATTAAGAGGGTACGACAAAAAAAAGAGGATACTTGATGTCGAGACTACTCTCTTAGGACACAATACCTCTTTGAATGAGTTAAATGTCAAGTCGATCTTTATTGACAAACAAAATATGATGACATGCTTAAACATTGCAATTACACACAACATTCAATTTAAGGTTATCAAATCAAGCACAACGAGATATTCACTGCGATGTTTGGACGATAACTATGTGTGGCGGTTTCATGCCTCGAAGATTCCCGATTCTTTGCTCTTTCAGGTTACTACATATGAAAAGGCTCACAGTTGCTCGGTTGATTTTATAACATCCAACCACAAGAATGGAACATTAAAGGTCATATATGACTATATACTAGAGCTTGTACGTGACTCTAGTAATATGATCACACCAAATTTTATGGTAGATGAAATGAGAAGGAAATACGAAATAATCATATCATACAATAAAGGATGGTGAGCGATACAACATGCCTATACGGTGATAAGAGGAACCGCGAAAGAGAACTACAACAGGTTACCATCGTATCTTCACATGATGAAAGAAAACAACCCAGACACGTACACAAACATAAAGAGGGACGATGAGAACAGGTACAAATGCTATACTGTTGAAATTGAAAACTTTTGCCCAAAAGGAAAAAGTTTATTCTTTAATTACATTGATTAAATTATTAAAATATATGCAACTCTTGCTCATGGGCAAGACTTCGTTTAGAAAATTATTGAAATTGAAAACTTTTGCCCAAGAGGCAAAAGTTTATCCTTTATTTGCACTGATTATTATTAACATAGATGGAACTCTTGCCTCATGGGCAAGACTTAGTTTAGAAAATTATTGTACAAATGCTATACTATTGAGATTGAAAACCTTTGCCCAAGGGGCAAAAGTTTATCCTTTAATTGCATTGGTTAGATTATTAACATCTATGCAACTCTTGTCTAACGGGCAAAACTTAGTTTAGAAAATTGTTGAAATTGAAAACTTTTGCCCAAGAGGCAAAAGTTTATTCTTTAATTGCACTGATTATATTATTAACATATATGCAACTCTTGCCTCATGGGCAAGACTTAATTTAAAAAATTGTTGGAATTGAAACCTTTTGCCCAAGAGGCAAAAGTTTATCCTTTATTTGCACTGATTATATTATTAACATAGATGAAACTCTTACCTCATGGGCAAGACTTAGTTTAAAAAATTATTGTACAAATGCTACACTGTTGAAGTTGAAAACTTTTGCCCAAGAGGCAAAAATTCATTCTTTAATTGCACTGATTAAATTATTACATATATGCAACTCTTGCCTCATGGGCAAGACTTAGTTTAGAAAATTGTCGTACTCTGATTATAAACATCAAATGCAAATTGTTATTAATATTTTTTTGCTCAACACAGATTTCAATATGTATTTTTTGCTTATGGCGCTTCAATCATTGGATGGACCAACTGTAGATCGGTAATAATGGTAAATGCAATATTTTTTAAGTCAAAATATCATGGTGTCCTCATGATAGCAGTGTCAAACTCTAAATCTGAGATATTACTTTCCACAATCACCTATTCTGAAATGTTGCATTCCCAAAGTACCTGGCATTGAAACTTAGACCCCCTGCTTTGCCTTTTTTTTCCTTTTGATGGAGGGTAATATATGAACAGGATTGCTGAGATTGAGCAATGTAATATTTTATAGATTTTTTTTCTTCAATACCTCATCCATGTATTGCAGAAATTTATTCCTCATTGCATATCTTAATACAACATTCTATTTTTGAGGGGAGTATAAGGGCATACACAGTACATTCTTGTTCAGGTTTATGTTTGTACGTGATGCACGTACTCTCTGATTACATTTTCAAGTCCGGACCTATTTGGGTTAGTATTTTCTCTAACTTCAGTTGAAAAATTAAAAGAGAAAAATAATAGGTTCTTTTAGAAGAGGGAAACAAACTATTCACTTAGTTGTACTATTTCCATTTATTATCCATGAACAGGGGTTACTAGGAGATGGAGCAACGTAAATTTTGTAGCATTTTTTTTCTTTTGCAATAGCTCATCCATGTTTAGCAAAAGAAATTCCTTATTGCATACCTTATACATCATTCTTTCCTTTTGGGGGAATATAAGGGCACACTTAATATGATCATGTTAACTAGTTTATGTTTATATCTGAGAATGAACAACTGAGAAAAATCTGAAGAGAAAAAGGAGAAATAAAAAGAACTCTAACTAAAGGTCAAAGACAAATAAATTGAAAAAAAAAGAAAAAAAAATTAAGAAATAGATAATGGTTGAGAAAAGAAAAAGAGAAAAAAAAAGGTTGAGACAAATAAATTAAAAAATGAAAATAAAGTTACAGAAAAAAATAAAAACTGAAAATAATAAAAAACAGAATAATAAATTTAAAGGAAAAAATAAAAAAGTGAAAAGAAAGTAGAATAATAAAAGTAAAGGAAAAATAAAAAAGTGAAAATAATAAAAAATAAAATTTGAGAGATAAATGAGTATGGAAAGTTTAAAAATATATTTGAGATGTAGAGGGGCAAAATGGTACTTTTAGTATATTAAAAAGTAAGAAAAACTATTCTTTAAAGACATTCTTATTTGAGGTCAAATATCTAAAGCCACCCATATTTAGATATATGACAGGCAATTTACTCACCATGCTCCTCTAGTAATATATAGATGATAAAGTCTAATACCAAAAGATCGTACATAAAATATATTTGTAGTCTTTTTATATTTAAATTGTTGTAATGTTGTTATTATTTTTCCTTTATTGCAGTCATGCATTTGGTTAGTACAATAATCTTTAAAAAATTAATTGATTCTCAAAATGAAATACGGAATAAAATAACATCGCATTTTACTCACGATTGTTACCCTTATCCTGTCAACTGAACGACTGCTCAAAATAGGCAGTAGCAAAAACGTGTGTGCTTTAGGGTTTGATGATCCCATGGTCCCTGCAAAACTAACTTATGAAGGAGAAAAATACGAAAAAGAAGAAGAAAGCGACTCAAACTATTTCTCACTTCGTTGTGTCCGATCTTGTTTCCTTTTATTTTACTTTTCTGATTTTGGTAAAAAGAAGTCTTGGATTTTGATTGCATTTGCTTAGCACAAATTAATTTTGAAAGTCAGAATGTTGCTAAATTTATAAGACGGGTCAAATTGACATAAGTCAGGATGTGGCTTAATTTATAAGACAGGTCAAACTGACAGATGTATAGATCACCTTTTGGTTTTACAATAGGCTTTTAGTAAACATCCAATGTCATAAATTAACCACTCTCAATCAATCAATTAATATGTAATAATAAAGAAGAATGTAAAAAAGGTGATGTGGTACCTCTCAAAAGTTAGGATTCTATTATCTTTGTTTTCGTTTTTTTGAGTTTTTTCCTTTTTTTTTTAATTTGTATAATACGCATTGAAAAATAAACTCATTTAGTAAAAAATGAACTGTTGTTTTAAATAAATTTAATGGAATTAAACATGACAAGTATAGCTACTACTATTAACATCGCCTAATTCTATTCGAATATTACTCTCTTCTCCTGCCTTTTCATATTCTAAGCATGGGTGTGTTTCCATAATAAATCACTTTATATTCTACAATAATCAATATCCATTGCCAATTAAAAAACATGCATTTGTGAATATTAAACGACAATAATTTTAAAACATTTCTTCGCTCTATTGATTCAATTCAATTAAAAATTATAATGATACCAAGAGTTTTAAAAAACGATTCCTTCCGTTAGCAACATGTAAAAGCTAAGATTTTATATTGACATTAAAAAAATTTTAAGTTTTCATTTGAAAACCCAAAGGTCACTCTACAAATATGAATTTCTTGGTATTAATTGATAATCCTATTAATAATTGACAATTAATGATAAAAGATATAAGAAGAGAAGTACTTACTTGACAATTACATCTATATAGTGGATACTGTGTTCTTGTGTTTGGGAATTCAATTTCTCTGTTTTTCTGTGTATGTTTTTTATGTTTATTTATATTACATGTTCGAATCTTGAATTCTCATATTAGGTTGTAATTACTTGATTTCTAATTGAATATTTTATTTCCTAAACTTTTTATAATTGTCCTTAGCTTTTTTCACTATCTGTTTATTATTTAGTTTCTAGAAACAAATATATACTTGTTTTCTTAACCAAATATATACATATTTGAATTTGATATTTTTCTCCTCGCATTTTTTTCAGGTTAGAAGAGAAGATTGCCATGAAATTGCAAGTTGTGAAGAAGAAAGAGGAAGAGGGAGTGAGAGTTGGAGGAGGCACTGAAGGAGGAAGAGGAAGAGGGAGTGAGCGGTGGAGGCGTAAGTCTTTTTTACAAGTTCGATATTTGAATGTGTGCAAGTATTTGAGAGAAGGAGCAAAATATGGTCGTGGCTGAGACTTGAGGACAATACATGCAATTTTTACCTATTTTTTTTTTTTTACTTTTTCTGTTATATTTTATATATGTTTTAGTTTTAAACTTAAATTTTACTATAGTTTTTTCGTTCAATATTTTTTTTTTTGAAATCGGTAACTTTGTATATTTCTCACATACAGTACATAGATTGTATTGAAAAATCATCATTACAATATTTACTTTGAAATTTTGCTAACTCCTAACTAAATTGGATCTAGAACATCAATTGGGGAGATAGTATCATTTGAATATACTTGATTACATCAAAAATAAAGTAATGAAGACGCTTTAGCTTAATCTTTTGCATCCTAATCTCTATGCTATCAAAACACCTAGAATTCCTCTCCTTCCAAATTGTTCACAAGATACAAGCATGGACAATTCTCCATCAATCTCTATTATTTTCCTGTGCACCAGCTTCCTCCCAGCTCTAAATTGCTTCAATAATCTTTAAAGGCATAGTTCATGAGATACCTTTGAGATTTCGAAAAATCCTTCATAGTTGTTCTGTGACTTTGTAATGAAGAAATAGATGGTTAATTATCTCAACATTTTTTCCACAAAAAAATACCTTGGACAAAGTGGTATCCCTCTTCTCATCAGATTGTCTTGGGTAAGAACTGCTTCCTTGGCGAGAATCAGATAAAATAAACCACTTTATAAGAGATTTTGTTTTTTCATATGCCTCTCCATGTCCAGTTGTTTATGCACTAGGTTGTTTGAATCATTCACCTGTAAGCATTACTAACTTTGAAATAACCTTTTTTGTTATGTTTCCACCACAAGATATCTTAACCTTCACCTAGTGTGTCCAATCAATTAATATGTTCGATGATACTGAAGAAATCTGCTACTCTTTGAATTTTTCAATAATTTATATGTCTTCTGAAGTTGAAGCTCCATTCATAGGATGTCCAAAACTCTGCAAGTCTTTTGTTAATAAGAGACTAATGCAATTTTTTTGCTTTATGCCATTCATTTTTCCAAAAATCAATTTTAGCTTCATTTGCCACTTTAATCTTAATGTTGGTTTTGAATTCACTCCGCAATGCTCTGATAAACCTCCATGAACTAACTTCGCAGGGTGTAGTTATTTTCTTGGTCATTCAGTGGTCTTCTTCTTCATAGTTTGCATTAATGACATTCCTCCATATAGTCAGATTCTTATTACTATACTTCCATAACCACTTCATTCTAAGAGCCTTAACCCTTCCTTTTATTGGTTCCTTGTCAGAGAAACTTCCTCCTTTATCTTGTCCATTATGTGAATAACCTCCATTAGAATAGAAAAAACATACATGATGTAGGTTTGGAGTGAATCAAGAACTTATCTGATAAAAGTTAGTCTGCTTCCCCTGGATAGATATTGAATTTTCCATCTTGACAGTTTCTTTTCATACCTTTCAATCACATTATTCTATATTTTGGCTGATTGTGATTTTGCTCCCAATGGTATCCCTAGATAGATAGTGGGTAGATTTTTCAATTCGCCACCTAGGATTGCATTCAATGACTTCATGCTTTGCACCTAATTAATAGGATAAAGAAAACTTCTCCTCCAATTAATGTGCAACCCAGAATTCCTTCAGAAAGTACCAAAATCAACCCAGAGTATCATCAATATTTTGCAAGTGAGTTATCTCTAGGTTTATTTCTCCAATTCTCGCCACATTACATCCTCTGAGCCACCTATTCGTGTTAGCTGTTTTGACCATGCTATTAATACCCTTCATAGTTGACGAGAAAGAGTGAAAAAAGATCTTCTTGTCTTAAAACCTTTTGTGTATTGAAAAATTCAACCGGTGAGCCATTGATAAGCACAGAAAATCTCACAATTGAGATGCAGTATTTGATCTATCATATCTACTTTTGACCAAAACTCATTCTTCTTATAAAATCTAACAAGTCTCTCAGTTAACATGGCCATCTGCCTTCTCCATGTCTAACTTACACAGGATTACAAGCTTCTTCTACCTTAGTTTGGATTCAATTGCTTCATTAGCTATTAACACTTTATCCATGATTTGTCTACCTTTGATGAAGGCCATTTCTTGAGAATCAATCGACTTGTTTGCCACATCTTCCAGCCATTTTGTCAGTACTTTGGCAAATAACTTGTATTGCATATCAGATTAATTAGTGTAAAATATCTCAACTCTTTGGCTCCCTTTTTCTTTGGAATAAGAGTTATGAAAGTAGCATAAGACTTCTTTCAAATATTTCAAGTTCCTGAAAATTCTAAAAGGCCAACATAATGTCTTATTTTGATATTCCCCAACATTTTATGAAAAAATCCATAGTGAAGTCATCTGTGTCAGGTGCTTTGTCTGATTCACATAGTTTTAGTCATCTCAAAACTTCACTCTCTTCAAAACCCCTTTGTAACTTTTTTTTCCTCATCTATTAGTCTGGGACAGTTAGGAAACATATAATTTGGTCTCCAACTTGTGATTTCAGAATACAACTTTTTGTAATACTCTACAATTTCACCTATAATTATTCCTGGATCTTGAGATAATTCTCCTTGAATCATGAGTTGATCAATTTTACAAAAAACTTGGTGTTTTTGTCACCCTTCTTCAGCCACAATGACCTTGACTTGTGCCTCCATGAAATTTCTTCATTTTTAGTTAATTCCTCGTACTCAAGTAAATTTGTTTCCCTTATTTTTATCTCTTTTTTGTCAAAATTATTTCTTTTCTTATTCCTTCAAACTTTGTCAGTATATTGAGAAAGTTCCTCCTTCTTATTTCTAAGTTTCCTCGTTCACTCTTGCTTCATTCCTTAAGCTTATTTTTTAGAGCTCTATATTTGGATGCAGGGATGAAATCTGGCTTTCTAAAGAATTTGAAAAAGCCCCACCATTTCTTGATTCTATTATTGAATCCTTCCATTCTTAGCCACCAATTTTCAAATTTGAAATAGTTCTTGTTCTTACCCCACTCACCCTCTTGTAATAAAATAAGTGAATGATCATATCTTAGCCTCTAAAGTGACATTTGTTTTAGATTATTGAAGTTGTCATCCCACTATTCTAAAAAAAGTCTATCAATTATGGAGGCTATCTCAAGGTTGTGCCCTATAAACCAAGTATAGTTGAAATATTCCAGTTGTATATCAATCAACTTTAGGTCTTCAATAATATCAGAGAATTCTCTCATGCCCCTTGATGTTCTTAGATAGTTTCTCTTCTCAGAGATGAATCTGGCCACATTAAAATCATTGCATACTAACTAAGGACCTTCTACATCATCCCCTTACTGCCCTATCTCTTCCCATTCTAATCTTATTTCAATGTAATACTTGGGAGCATATGCCCCAGTGATATGACAAGAGAAATCACTTACAATTATGCCTTGAATTTGCAATTCAATTAGTAAGCACCGATTTCCAGGATTTCTTCTTTCCATGCTGATGTTTTGGCTTTTAATAGAGCATTTTATACCTTTTACAAGGGATAATTGTGTGTTTTCAAGCAACTATTATTGTATTTGATACTAAATTTTAGTGTTTTCAGGTCAAGGATTTAGTTGAAGAAGAAACTTAGAAAAGTAGCAGAAAAAGGCCACTGACGGTCAAACTGGCGGACCGTTAGCCAAGTGACGGACCACCAGAGTGACCGTCAAGGTTAAACAGAATGGACCAAGTCGATGACTTCTATGATAGTCCAAGTGATAGACTATCGTACCTCTGATGAACCATCAACTTGGCCGTTAGGCTAAAACAGTGAATGGAATCTCAAGTGATCAAGCGACGGTCTACGTGATGGACCGTCAAGCTAAGTATGGCCCGTAAACATAACCATCACCCCATAACCAGAAAGTAGCAGTTTGGGAACATTAGCGATGGTTCACGTGATGGACCGTCAGGCTTTCGACGGGCCGTCAGCATGACCATCAACTTCGACGTGGCTTTAATAAGTTCAAATTTTAAATCCCCAGTACCTCGGAACATATAAATACCCAGTTTAGATTTTATTTAGGTATCTTTTATCATATTTCCATCCTGAAACTCATTGTAACGTATTTTTTGCTGAGATTCAAGCTACAATTATGGATCAATTTATCTTATTCATAGTTCACTAAAGAATCAAGAACAATTATTGTAACTTTTGTAAGTAATTCTCTAAATTTATTTATGAAGAACATAATGACTTCTTCTTCTTTTTTTTCTCTTGAGATGAGTGGCTAATATCCTATTACTAGGGTTATGGAAGCCTTGATGTGAATAGTTGATTTGGGTTTATGGAAATACTTGATTTCCATACTTAATTGAGGTTGTATAAACCCTTCTTCATATTAATGACCTTTCTTGGTTGCAAACTTGAAGAGTGAGCCCGAGAACATCACTTGTTTGAGTAGAAAAGTGTATGTTAGGAAAAGAAGAGGTTTACATGAAATCTAAAGGCTTTAACTTTTGGATTATGGGTTGATGCCTTAACGGGATCAACCCGTATGAAAGACTAGTTGAATAAACCAACATATTCTTTAAGTTTGAAAGAATTGAAGGGTAAATTATCCACTTAGGTTGAGAAACAAATGGGTAAACTTTAGAATTCAACAACTTTTACAATTAAAGTTATAACGTGGAAACTCAAGATAATTCACAAACTCGGCTGCTTGAATATCTCAGTGAACATAACTCTAGTTTGTCTTCTCTCATTGAATTAACACTTGCAATAGAACTCAGTAGTTGGAACTTAATTTACTACAAATATTTGGATATTGTTGATAAGTCAAACCCCCTTTACTCCAGAATATTTGATCAGCAGTCTATTAACAACCATAGCACTTAGTTTGCACAGTATTCCCTAAGGGATTCAACCCCAACCTAGTTGGGTTCTATATTTGACGACGACCGCTTACGCTTTCTAACAAGAGTTTTAATTTGGGCGTATCAGATTTTAGTATCGTTGCCGGAGAATATGGTTGTCAATTAAGTTTGTGATTGTTAATTGACCTTTTTTCAAGTTTCCTAAATTTTACTTTTATTTGTTGTTTTTGGTTCATTACAGGCTCATTGTTATTTATTCCATACACCAGAAGTTTAGGAGAACCATTATTACCCTTTAATCCTAAACCGTATGTAATCGACAGAATGGAAGAGCAACAAGAAGCTGTGAGACTAGCTGCCTTGGCTAGAGCACAAGTTAATCAACAAAATAATGGTCAACCAGCCTGTGTCCTTAATCCTTTTGAGAAATATTTGGGGGATGATAATTTTATCAACCCAACAAACAGGAGGCGTGCTGAGAATGTAGTTGTGCCAGTGAATAGAAATTGGGCAGCTAGAGGAAGAGTAAACCGACAACCTGCTGTGCAGTTTGTACCTGATAAGGAAGATGACACAGACTTGGATGAGGCTGGTGCAACCGGAGCAATTATTCCACCACCATTAGCACCAGGGGTGAATTTCAACATAACAAGTACCATGATACAACTAATTAAACTAAAGGGATTGTTTAGAGGACTTCCAGGGGACGACCCGAATATGCACTTGGTGAATTTCATCAACATTTGCAAATTCTTTGACAACCCTAGTGTTGGACAGAATGCAATTCATCTTTGGTTATTCCCGTTGTCTCTGTCTGGGGAGGAAACAATGTGGTTGAATGAGTTGGCCCCCGATTCTTTAACAAACTGGAGGCAATTGAACGGAGCTTTCTTAGAAAAGTTCTTTTCTCTCTTCAGGATGTTACAGTTAAGGGATGGGATTAACAACTTTAGACAATTACCAAATGAGACACTACATGAAACTTGGATTGATTCAAGAAGAAGTTGACACAGTGCCCCAACCATAAGAAGACTGATGAGAATTTGATGGAGACTTTCTATAGAGCTTTAAATTCCATCACTAAACCAACTGTGGACAATGCTGCAGGAGGAGCAATCAAAGAGCTTACTTTTACTGAGGCTGCAGATATGTTGGAGCGTTTGACAAAGATAAGTAGAGCTTGGCATATCAGGATTCTGTGGTAGCAAACCTACTATGTCTAGTGGTATGTCTGCAGAGCAACTCCGGAAGGAAGAGAAACGTGACCAAGATATGGCATACATTAAAACACAGATGGATCTGCTTACTAAACATCTGTTATCTGGGAAGACTGAAAAGGTGAAAGTTGTTGCGTCACAAATTAGAGTTGATTTTGATTCTGAGAAGGAGGCCAACTATCTAAGTAATCAGGGGGGTTTCTGAAGCAATAGCCAAGGGAACCAAGGTCGAAACTATTACGACAAAGCTGGTTACAAAGATAGAGACCAAGGGAGTTGAAAGAAAAAGAATGATAAGAGTGAATTGTATGTACCTCCTGGAAGTCGTGATAATGCTACTACTAGTTTAGGAAAAATATCCACGGAGGACATGATGGAGAAACTTTTAAAAGGGGTAAAGCAACCAATGCTGGTGTGACAATAATGACTAGTGACTTATTCTCAATGAGTTATCTAGTTAATTCGTATTCAAAGTCTATCAAATAGTTGGAGCAATAAATGAGCCAACTCTCAGCGACATTTAATCAGAGGAAGAGCGGTACATTATCGAGTGATATAGTGTAAAATCCTCAAAATGATGGTTATTGCATGGAAGTTACCACTCAAAGTGGTAAAGTATTACCGGGCCCTTCACTAGGAAAAGATGTAATTAATGATGTGATTGAAGAAGATGATGAAAACCATCCAGTGGAGTCTGAGAAGCTGGAGGATAATGAAAGTCCATCTAACCTTCAGCAGGTTGATGAGTTAGAAAAAAGAAAAGGGAAAGGAAAAGGAAGCAGTGGTTACTACACTCCCAAAACCACCACGCCCTTCCCCCATCAATTGAAAAAAAGGCCGATGACACAAAGTTCAGTAAATTTATGACAATCCTGAAGCAACTGATGATGAATGTGCCTTTGGTGGAGGCACTAGAGTAGCTGCCTGGATATGCTAAGTTTATGAAGGATCTCTTGACAAGGAAGAGAACAGTTAGCTTCGAACCGGTGGGTAATTTTCACCATTGTGGTGCCATTTTGATAAGATCCTTAGTATAAAAGAAAGCAGATCCGAGAGCGTTCACCATCCCTTATACTATTGGGTCGCTTGATTTTGCTAAGGCCTTATGTGATCTCAGAACAAGTATTAACCTGATGCCACTTGCTGTTTATGAGCAGTTGGGTTTGGAGGATCCTACACCTACTAATATGCAACTAGTGATGATAGACAGATCAGTGAAATGGCCAATGGAGATATTGTATGATGTGCTAGTAAAGGTGGCCAGCTTTATATTTCCTGCTGATTTTATTATTCTGGATTGATAGGTGAAATTCGAGGTACCCATAACCTTAGGCAAACTTTTCCTCACTACCAGAAGTGTGCTTATTGATCTGTGGACTAATGAACTCCTGTTTAGATTTAATGATAAGGTAGTTCGATTTGATGTGTGTCAGTCTATAAAGCAGCATAAGGAGATGAGTGTATTCTCTATCATTGACTTTTATTATAAAGATGAGCAAGAGGTGTCGATCGAGAAGAAATTTATTGTTGAGACTCTGGCTGCAGTTTTGATAAACTTTGATAGCACGATATTGAGGAATATGAGGAGATAGTGTGTGCCCTGACGATAATGAGATCATATTCATATACTCTCAAGAAGCTGGATTTAGATCTAAAAAATTTCCCAACACCACCGGCTAAGCCATCTATTGAAGACCCACAGGTGTTGGAGTTGAAGGAGTTGCCAGGCTATCTACGGTATGTGTTTCTAGGTAGTGTAAACACTCTACCTGTGATCATTGCTGCAAATTTGGGTGAGCAATAGGTTGAGGCACTTATATATGTGCTTAGGAGGTATAAACGGATTATAGGCTGTCCTAATGCCGATATTATTGGTATTCCTCCTGGTATTTTCACTCACAAAATTCAGCATGAGGAAGATTGCACAATAAATATTGAGCACCAACGCTGACTTAACCCACTGATGTAAGAAGTGGTTAAGAAAGAGATAATTAAATGGCTTGATGCAGGAGTTGTATACCCCATTTTTGATAGTAAGTGGGTAATCCCGTCCAATGTCTGCCCAAGAAAAGGGGCATAACTATAGTAGCAAATGAGAAAAATAAGTTGATTCCACTCTGGCCTGTGACTGGGTGGAGAGTTTGCATAGACTATCGTAAGCTCAAATCATGGACTTTGAAGTACTACTTTCCAATGCCATTTATGGATCAAATGCTTGATCGGTTGGTATTATTTCCTGGATGGGTATTCAGGCTATAACTATATTTCTATCACCCTAAAGGATTAGAAGAAGATAACGTTCACTTGGCTGAATGGTACTTTTGCTTTTAAGCGGATGTCATTTGGTTTGTGTAATGCACCCGATACCTTTTAACGGTGCATGATGTCTATCTTTTTCGATATAGTGGAAGACATCTTGGAGGTATTTATGGATGACTTCTTAGTGATAGGTGATTCTTTTGAGTTTTGTTTGGTACATCTGAGTAGAGCATTGCATCGGTGCAAGGAATTCAATCTCATGCTAAATTAGGAAAAGTGCCACTTTCTTGGTGAAGGAGGGCATAGTCCTTGATCACAAAATTTCAGCCAAGGGAATTGAAGTCGATCGGGTGGAGGTCGAGGTTATTGAGAAACTACCTCCCCCCATTTTAGTAAAGGGAGTTCGTGGTTTCCTTGGTCATGCTGGATTTTATCATCGGTTTATAAAAAGCTTCTCTAACATTGTAAATCCACTTTGCAAGCTTTTGGAGAAAGAGGCCAAGTTCACCTTTGATGATGATTGCAGGAAGGCATTTGAATGTCATAAGGATAAATTAGTTGATGCCCCAATTATTGTTGTGCCAGATTGGTCAAAGCCATTTGAAATCACATGTGATGCAAATGGAGTGACGCTTGGGGCTGTGCTTGGCCAAAAGAAAAAAAAATTTGTTACATCCTATTAACTATGCAAGCAAGGCATTAAATGGGGCTCAAAATAATTACACTGTTACTGAGCAGGAACTTCTTGCAATTGTCTATGCTTTTGAGAAGTTCTGGGCTTACTTGTTGGGAACCAGGTGGTGGTTCACACAAATCACGCCACCTTGAGATATTTGATGGTAAAGAAGAATTCTAATCCAAGGCTAATCAAATGGGTACTGCTTATTCAATATCTTGACTTTGAAGTCAAAGATCAGAAAAAATGTGAGAATCAAGTTGCAGATCACCTGTCCAGACTTGAGAGAGATCAAACAGTTGAGAATGAGCCCAAAATTGATGATACATTTTTGGATAAGAAAGTCCTGGCTGCTGTGCTTGAAAGAGTACCTTTTGGTACGCGACTTTGCAAATTTTTTGGTAAGTGAAATTATCCCGAAGAATCTTTCTTTTACCAAAGGAAGAAGTTTCTCCATGATGTTACACACTACTTTTGGTATGGGCCGTATTTATTTTGGCGGTGTGCGGATAACCTTATCAGGCGGTGTATCCTAGATGGAGACATATTGAGTATCTTGGAAGCTTGTCATGCTTCTCTGGTCGGTGGTCACCATGCAGGTGACCATACTGTAGGGAAAGTACTGCAGTGCAATTATTATTAGCTGACCTTATTCAAAGATGCATATGAATTCGTGAGGAGTTGTGACCAATGCTAGAGACAAGGGTCAATCTCAAAGCACAATGAGATGCCTATGACAAAAATGATGGGAGTAGAGTTGTTCAATTTTTGGGGCATTAACTTCATGGGGCCCTTTGTAAGCTCTTATGGGTTAAAACACATCTTGGTTGTCGCCGATTATGTATCCAAATGGGTTGAGGTTGTTGCCTTGGCTGATAATTAAGGGAAAAGAGTTGTTGCATTCCTTAAAAAGAACATCTTCTCTCGTTTTGGGGTACCACATACCATCATAAGTGACAGTGGATCACATTTGCGACTGGGGAAGCTGAATGAGATGGATGAGTTCCATCTCGGGGCTTATGAAAGAGCAAAGTTGTACAAGGAAAAGATGAAGAAGTACCATGACCTAAAGATTGAAAAATGTTACTTTCAGAAGGGTGACTGGGTATTCCTCTTCAATTCCAGGCTGAAGCTCTTTTCAGGTAAACTTAAGTCAAAATGGTCTGACTCATTCAAAGTTAACCAAGTCTAACTATCTGGAGTAGTTGGACTTAAAAATGAGGAAGGAAGTGTCTTCAAGGTTAACGGGCAACGAGTGAAGCTATATATCGGTCTAATGGACTCGATAAATTACATAGCTATCGTCTATCTCGATAGAGTCTGAGTAATCGAGATAACTGAGTCGTGCCATAGCAATAAATCAGGGGCTAGTGGGATGCAACCCACAAAGTGTTATTGTAAGCATAGTTAGAGTTTATTTGTTATTTTTGTGCAAGTTGATATGTTTGTAAAGTGTTCAGGACTAAGAATGCAGAAAGAAAGGATTTACCCCGATTGAGAGAGGGTGACGAGAAGATTGACGGATTGTCAATGGAACTATCAAAGCCATAGTAAAAAATTAACATTCTGGATAAGGCTTGATGGCCAAGTTGACAGACCGTTACGTATCCGACGGATTGTCAATACCACTGTCAACATGAAGCTTAAATACAAAGTCTCTGGATAGGACTGATGGGATGTCCGATGGACCATCACATCTGTGGCGGACCATCGAGTATTCCGTCCCACCAATACATAATTGATATAATTCTGGTAAGATGCGATGATTCACCTGACGGACCATCAGAGCCTTAACGAACTATCAGGTCAACGGTCAACTTAACCCCAAGTCTGACGGGTTGGGTCGGCTAAAATTTAATGCAAAATAAATTATCCTTATCCGACCCAAACGGTTTTAAATAGATAAAAGAGAACAGTTATATACGTTGCCACCCTTTTAAATCCTAAAACTGTGTAACTTCTTCTGCATTCAAAGTACCTAGGATCAGTTATCTCCTCTTAGGATTCTCCTTCCTCCCTTTCTCTCCTATTTAAACAACCTTATCTTTCTCTTCTTCACATCAGAAATCAATTTAGCAATAACTAATAATGGCTCTAAGTTTTCTTTTATTCTGAGTTTACAAGTCAGAGTAGAGAAGTTACTGTAAAATTAAGGTATGATCACAACTTACTCTTCTTTTTGGATTGCCAAACATGGGTTATGTAAGTTGTTGATTGTTGAAAGAAATTCCATCTTGGTTTTGTTTTATGTCATTTTTATTCTAAGTCAAATCCTGGTGTGCATTATTCTGGGTGAAGTTTGAGTAACCCATGGACCAAATATGTTAAATATTTGTGTGTAAATACTAAACTAATGTCATGATTATACGCATAATAATGTATGACACACCAGGTGTTCGACAAAATGCCAAAGTGAAGTTTAAAATTGAAAAGTGAGGCTGACAGTTATCTTAAGGGACCATCGGACCCCTAACAGATCGTCAGATAGATAATTATAATGTTGTCAAAATTGGAACTTACTGTTTCAACCATGACGGATGACTTGATACGCTGTCAGCACCCTAATGGACAGTCGTATCAATCATCGCAAGTCTACCTAATAATGGAGTCATTGGTTAAGGCCTAACAGCTAGGGTGACGACCCGTCACAAGCCCGACGGACCATCAACCCCTCCGTCAAGTCATGTTTACAATAATAATTCTTTTTGATTAGCTATTTCTTAATATGTTATTCAGGAAATATGGCACAAAATCTTCCCCTACCCAGAGGTGGTGGAAGAACTTAACGGGGAAGGGGCGAACCGGCATTGAGTGAGGAGGCTCCGACTGTCAACACTAGGCAAAGGGACAAGATGAATTAGGCACTTTCCCAGTTTGAAGAGGATTGTAAGAGCAGCTCCAGTAGCATAAGTTTGAGCCTCCAATGAGGAAGGGTTCAATACATCAAACCTCGACCAAGTTGAGGCATCAAAAATTGAAGATGCCAATGTGATCAAGAGTAAAGACCCTCAAATGAGGGGAGAAACAAGGTGGAAAGTTGAAGGATCTTGGGATAAATACCTTGATATATTGGAACCAACCGCAACCAGGTCAATCTCTGAAGATCACAAGATAGTGACAACCGCGTTGCACGAGTATCCAGAGCTTGAGCGATAATTCAATAAATATGAGTTAGCCTAGATGATCAAACCTCTCGAGGCATACCGACCGAACCTTGTATGGAAGTTTTTTGCTAGTTATTTGGCACTGATTGAGAAAGACTGTCCCAGGGGCTTAAAAATTTTAGATTTGCCCAATAGGGAATTAGTTCTGGTCAGAGGGGTTACTATTGATATATCGGCCCGTACGATAAACAGGATGTTATTTTGGCCTGACTATAATGCACCGACTGCGGTTCCAGAGCTCGAAGGCATCCACTCAAAGGCATTGGTTATCAAGGCTCCTTACTGATGATGGAAACCCATCCTAGGTAGGAATATGCAAATTTTGGTTCAAACTATTAACCCAAACTGATAATATGTTTATCGAGTTAATGGTTTGGTTTTTTTATCTGTCGGGTTTGGTTTTGGGTCAAAGATTTTTGAAATTGATTTATCGGTTCAGGCCTCAATTTATTTACCCTTTTTAATGGACTGCTCGATAACTCGATATAAATAATACAGTATATACAATTACACTGCTTAGGTCATTTATTCCCATTAGTCATTATCGTCTAGCCTAAAGGCCCAATAGCCCAATACCCATTTTAATTCTATCAGTGAAATAACTCAATAAGTGAATTAGTCAGAAGCCACTTAGGGTTTATTCATAATTCACAAACACAAAAACACTCTTGCCAGTGGTGCCTCTCCTCGTCAGTACTCAGTCGTCTCTCACTCTCAAGTATCAGTATTCACTCCAATAAGAGGTATTCAAGCTCACACCAAAGATGATTTGCTGCGCTCAACAAGTAAAGACGATTCACACCATCTCATTCTTACTGCTCAATGCCTCAATCTTATGTTAAAGTTCAAAATTGTTCAACTTTATCTTAATTTCTGTTCAATCTTTGATGTATTATACTAAGGACCATCTTTAATAATCATAATTGCAAAAGTTCTTACTAAGTTCTGATTTCTGACCTTGAGTCTGTCGTACTCGTCGCGTTAGTGTAATTTTTATGGTTGTTCTGGTGTAAATTAGTGATGATTTTGAGTTGCCATTGTAATTTTCTGTTGTTTGTAGTCAAAAAACCAAAAAATCACAAAGGAGTATCACATATTTGTTGTGAAATGCATCCAAAAATTGAGATATAAGACGATGACAAGTCAATATTAGTAGAAAAAATTGACCTCAAGTCTGTCCTACTCATCTCATTAATGTAATTTTTATTGTTGTTCTGGTGTAGTCTTTTCTGCTCTATGCATATTGTCAAGTTTCTGTCATGTTTAGTTGTTGGCTTATTTTGATTATTTTTTTAATCACAATCACATTGATAAAACTAGATGGTACAAAATACTAAAGTTGATAAAGTGATTGGTGAGAATGTAGCTTCTGATTCGAATGTAGTTGAGTTTAAAGCAAAGAAAGAAAGGAAAAAAAGATCTATTGTGTGGGATTATTTTACTAGTAAAATTGATTCGGAAGGAATTAAAAGGGGTGTGTGTAATTATTGTAAACTAGAGTATTTAGCTGATACAAAAGAACGTGGTACGATGACAATGCTTGGTCATATAAAAAAAATGTAAAACAATTGCCTTATAATGTTGATACTAAGCAATGAAAGATAGAATTTCAGTCGGTTACAGGGGGTAACAAGGGTGATGTATTAATTGTCTCATGGAAATTTGATCAAGAAGAGTGTAGAAAATCTTTATGTCGTATGATAATTCTTGATGAGCTTCCTTTTAGATTTGTTGAAAAAGAAGGCTTTAAACAATTTATGAAAGTGGTACAACCTTCATTTTGAATTCCTTCTCGTACAACTGTTACTCGTGATTGTTTTGATCTTTTTGAAGAAGAGAAAAATAAAATGAGAAGCATTTTTAAGAAAACTCAACAAAGAGTGTGTATAACGACTGATACTTGGACTTCTGTGCAAAAAATCAATTATATGTGCATTATTGCTCATCGGATTAATAAAAATTGGACTTTCTATATAAGAATCATCAATTTTTATCCAATTTCTAGCCATAGAGGTGAAGATATAGAAAAAGGCATTATTAAATATTTGCATGAGTCGGAATTGCTTTGGATTTTTCACGGTTACTATTGATAATGCTAGTTCAAATAGTGTATGTGTGTGGTTGAGTTATCTAAGCAATTAACTAACTGGGGGACCAATCTTATGGGTGGTAAACATCTTCATGTTAGGTATATGACGCATATCATAATTCTTGTCGTTCAAGATGGTATAAAAGAAGCAACTATTTCTATTGTACGAATTAGGCAAGCAGTGAGATACATTAGGCAATCTTCTGCTAGATGGAAGAACTTTAAGGAATGTTGTTAAGATGAAAATCTTGCAAAAAAGTCTTTATGCTTAGATTTCCCCACAAGGTGGAATTCCACCTACTTGATGTTGAACAGGACTATTGATTATGAGGGTGCAATTTTAAATTATGTTGATCGTGATATTGGTTTGGCACATCATCTCGAGTTTGGCCATTCTGTGTGTGTGATGGTGATAGTGATATTATGGATGAAGAACAACCCGCAGGTACATTTTTTAGTAGTGATTGGGATAGCATTAAAAGAATTGCAAAATTTCTTAAATTATTTTTTAAGCTCACTTTGAAGGTTTCTGGATCATTGTATATTACATCAAATATTCATTTTCTTGAAATTTGTCAAGTTGGTTTTTGCTTGACAAAATTAATATCAAGTGATGATAGTGTATTGTCTCACATGGAAACAAACATGAAGAAGAAATTTGAAAAATATTGGGGTGATCCAACAAAAATGAATAAGATACTTTTTATACCTTGTGTTTTGGATCCTCGTCACAAATTTACCACTCTTAGTTTTGTACTTAAGAAGATATTTAGTGATAATGCACCGACTATAGAAAAAGATGTGCGAGAGTACATGAAATTATGTTTAATGAGTATTCATCGTCTGCTTCAAAAGACAAAGGTGGTAGTTCTTCAGAAGTGCAGGCTTCTAGTTCAAGCTCTATGATTGATATTGGTGACTTTTATGTGGAGTTGAGTAGACACACGTCTGGAAGTGTAGTCAAGAATTCTAAGTCAGAGTTGGATAAATATTTTGTAGAAGATATTGAAACTGGAACGTCCGATTTTAGTGTATTGCTTTGGTGAAAATATAACTCGGCTAGATTTCCTTTTCTTTCTGAAATTGCTCGTGATGTTTTAGCTGTTCCTATTTCTAGTGTAGCATCAGAATGTTCTTTCAGTACTGGCGGGCATGTTCTTGATTCAGTTAGGAGTTCATTAACTCCTAAATTGGTATAAGCTCTAGTGTGTCTACAAGATTGGCTTGGAAGTGTATCAAGGAGGATTTAAATTCTCTTGAGCAACTTGAACAAGGTAAAAAATGAACCTTGTATTTGGTAGATTATTTATTTAATATTTTTATTGCTTGAGTCTTGACTTGTTCTTTTAATTTATTTAGATTTGGCCAAAGGTGGAAAAGAACCTAGCAATAGTATTGATGACATATTAGCAACTTGAACAAGGTAAATAAAGAACCATGCATTTTTTTCTAGTTTATGAAATTTGCACACTAAATTTCTGTTATCTTATTTCTGGAATTTTGCACACTGATTTTCTAATTTCTGGAATTTGCACAATAAACTGTTGGTTAACTAGTTTCTGGATCTGATTAAGCAATACCTACTGTTTGATGATTGATAGAAGCAGAAGATTCTTTCAGTTGGTTATTATTGCATTAGTTGGTTACTGTTGAAATAGTGCCTCTTCATTGTTGTTGGGCCAGTAGTAGTATATGGATCTTCTTGTATTTTTTCTGCTTCACAATAGTTTGATTAGAGACAACATGCATAAACTAAAGCAAAAGAGAGACTACACACTTTAGTTGGCAATTTAACTTGTATATGTGACAAATGAGTCTTGGTTTCTGTCTGGTGCCTGGTGGCCCTTTTTAATCCGGTCATCTATAAGGACTATTTGCTAAATGGAAAAAGCTTGATAAGTTGGCAAACTCCTTAAGATATATTCAAGCTCTTTCAAGTTTAACGATGAGCTTAGCTAAGAATTTTTTTCATTTTCTTTAATGTGTATATGTTGGCTTTGTTATAATAACTATTGTACAAATACTAACCAAAACTTGAAACTCAAGTTGAGTGGCCAATAGTGTATTCTGATGAGGGGATGCATCAAATTTTGCAATAAGATGGTGGCACTATAGAATTTAAGCACTTGGCGCTAAGTTTTCTCTATTTTCCTTCATTAATCACTACCGTAATCTTCATCCTTGTCTCTCTGTTACTGATGCTAGCATGAAAGATGTTCTTTTGTGGCCTACAAAATTAGTTTGGTTTCATAGGATCTTGGGCTTAAGTTGGCTTTTAGTAAATAAACTTTGGTTTCACGGTTAGCTTACTCTAAACTGTCTTGATCTTGTTGAGATTTGAGAATGACCTATGGGACTTTTACTTTTTAATTTATCAAACTAGATATTGATAGTCTTAAATTGATAATACTATTTGCAGTAGAGCATATTAAGTGTGAAGTAGTAAGGACTATAAATTAGATAAACACGATTTTTCTAGACTGCTTAGTAAATAAAGGAAATGTAATTCCAATCTGGTAGGATTATCCCACTATTTTTACATATAAAAGCCTAGGGATGACATTGTCTAACTATTACACATGTCTAACCTCCAATTCTAAATTTGGTCTCATACGGCTAGCTTATGTTAGTACCCCTTTAAGTTTTTGGTGTTCTGTTGCAGCATTATAGATAAACAACTGTGTATCCACTATCACTATAGGTTTATTTCTTTTATTTATCTTCTATAGTTAAAGTTGTTTGGGGTATTTCAAATATCATTTTTTCTCTATTAATTAGGCTTCACCATGTCTCAACGTCGTGGTCCTAAAGTTCGATCACCTATTTGGAATCACTATCAAAAGCTTAAAAAGGATGATGATGGAGGGTGCAAAGTGAAGTGTATTCATTGTGGTAATGTTTATAATTGCCATCCACGACATACTGGGACTTGGTGCTTGAGGGATCATGTTGATCATTGTTTGGAGAAGATGCAGTAGCGTGCTCATAGTATAAGACTTGAGTAATAATTAGTATTATTACTATGTTTGTAATTTGAACTTAATTTGCAAATTGAGTGACTGTTTTTTTGGATTTTCCTATTCTGTTTGTGCTAGACCAGTAGACTGTTTTTAATTTATGACTTTAGTTTGAATGTTTTATATTCTAATTTATATTTATGGCTTTGTGCATAAAAAGAGCACTAGGCAGCCCGCAGTAGGCAGTTCGCAGTAACTTACTAGTTTTGGAATTTAAATTATATATGTTTAATGTTAACGGTTAACCCGATAATCGAACCGATAACAATAATAAATCGATAAACCGATAACCGATAACTGATTAATCGATATCTTAACTGTTCTTTAAAGGTTTACCATATATGCAAACTGATAATGAATAAGTAAAATCGATAGTTATCAAAATTGAATCAAACCGACCAATATGCAGCCTTAATCCTGGGCACTTAACCCGTGAGAGCACATTGCTAAATCATCTCTTAGCTTTCAAACTAAGTTTTGGTGGGCCATTGTTCGATTAAGGTTAATGCCGACAGGGGGAGACGCTAATTTAGACAGTCATAGGGCTATGCTGGTGGCTAGTCTGATTATCGGGCTGAAGATGGATTTTGTCTAAATTATTGCTAATGAGATGTATGTCAGGGTACACAAAGTGGCAAGCGCGTTACTGTTTTCGTGTTTGATCACAGAATTTGTAGGCAAGCCAATGTGCCTTTGATTCGAAGAGTTAACAATAAGGTACGGACAACTCACAGGCAGGACATCGAAAAGATGAAAGATGACTTAAAATATAAAATACGAGTCAACAAACCTCCTGCTTATCAGGCGCAGTCAGCTCCAGCCCCTGATACTTCCGAGATTCCCACAGGTATGTCGTTGCCTATCACTACTTATGTGTTGCCCAATTATGTGCCACCTAGTACTTCTGTAGGATCAGCATCTATGCCTTCAATGAGTGGGACTTCAGACACTTCATCTGTCCCACCCCAGTATTTGGAGTACAGGTTGACACAAGAAAATTTTGCCAAGTTTGTTAAACAACAGACAGTTTCAGAAACAGCTAGACACATGGGCTACGCAATTCAAGCCTTTTGTTGGTCGTATTGTAGCTGAGGCAATCCGTCCTTTTTAAAACATTCAGATCAGGATGGACTATATGAAAAAGCGTTTCAACAAAAGGCTTGATGCGATGTATATTCTAGATTTTGCAAAGTTCATGGAAAAATTTAGGCAAGCATAGGCGGACATAACAGAGCTGAAACAGAAACAACAACAGTCCATTTTTTGCCCTACGTTGGTTATCAGTGATGAAAATGAGGGTATTTTTGACTTGATGGGGATATCGCTCAAGGACAAAGGCAAGCAGGTGGACAAAAGTATTGATAGAAAAGCTGCCAAAAGAAGAAGGTGAGAAACGATGATACCAAAAGAAATTAAAGCCCAAGATATGAGGAAAACTACAAAAATATCGAAGAGAGCTGAAGAGAAGAGACAGAAAAGGGCTGCAGATGAAGCTGCAGGAGTTTCCACCAGTTCTGCCCCACCTAGGGGGACAATTCCAAATCCAGTTCTGATTGCTATACCTCTGAGCCAGGAGGACGCTGATTTGAGTACCCCTACCACCATAGGGGTCAACGTTGCTACAGGTGTGGCTAAAGAAGCCTCACCATATTTGACTGACACCTCATCAGACTAAGAGGCTTTACAAGTATTCTCTTTCTTTGTACTTTATTTTAATGCATTGAGGACAAAACATTCATTTTTAGTGGGGGTAGGTCTGCTTGTACCATAGGGGTTTTTATTGCCTGTGTTCTTTTCCTCCCGTGTGCTATCTAGTGGAAACGGCGTATCTAGGTTGCATATTTACTTTTCCTGTGAAGTACATATTGTGTTATGTTTATAAATATGTTACTTATGTTATTTTTCTCCTTTTTAGCACCAGTTTGTATGTATGAATGAAAAGTGACTGTGGCAAAGTAATTTGAGAATGATGGCATGACTATTCTTTCTTGTCACCTGGTAAATATGTTGAACAACCTTTTGTGACTCTTTAACTGGCATTGGGATGAAAAGTGTGCATAACCTTTTGATATAAATTCCCAGAATTGGTAGAATAAGTGTTAACTCATTGCCTGTGTGTGAGTGTTTGTTATAGTTCTTGCTTAGTGTTACACCTAGAACTTGTCCGGTTCATTGATGTTGTTTTGTGGTTGATTCAATAAGATAGGATAGCAGGTCTCCTTGTACTTTTTAGTCCATTTTGCTAAAAAAAATGACCCACTAAAAAGATTTTTCCATTTTTTGAACCCCTTTTGAGCTTATGTTAGTTTTATTCATTCCCAATATTGACCCTGGTAACTCTCTTTAGGATGTTAGCACCTAAATTTGTCCCTGGTCCAATATTGGACATTATGCACCTTAACCTAGGTAAAACACCTAAGTTGAGGGTGACTACTGTTAGGACGTTAGCAGTTTGATGACGGTGCTTTAGAGTTAAGATAAAATGTCGCATCTGGCCCTGATCTAGTTAGATATTGTGCACCTTAACTGACTGCATCAACATAAGTTGAGGGTGGATGATGCTAACTATAAAAAAGAGGGGCCTATGGCAAAGGCGTGAATAAATAATAGAGATTGTAAGTGAGCTAAAAAAATAGTAGTTTTGGTAAGTAGAAATCAAGGGCAAAGAGAGTAAAAGTTTGAGATTTAAGTCACTTTTCCCAAAATTTGTCCTCACCTAGCCCCGGAACCTCATTACAAGATTGAGAAAAACCTGCTTGATCTTTGTGAATCAACCGTAAGGGAGCATTATATGATAACGGCAAGCATATAGGTATGTATGCTATGTTTTCAACTTCTTTAATGAGTGTGAGAGTCTTGATGTTCGTCTACAAGTTAAATGAACAATGAGTGGTGGACTTCATTGGCTGTGAGGGAAACTTGAGTTATGCTTAGTTTTTTCTAATCTCTGTAGGATATTGTATCCATGTTTGTGTTTATGATGAATTATAAATAATGCTAGTTGTAGATCCTGATATGTTGAGACCATATGAGTGAGATGACAGTTGAGTGGTTGTGTGAAATCTAGTTCAACAGTTGAATGTCGATCATTGTATTGTTCATGCATGCGATTTGGTGTCGAGTTGCTTGAGGACAAGCAATTGTCTTAAGTTGAGGGTGTTGATATTCCGGCTTTTGACGGAATATTTTATACCTTTTACAAGGGATAATTGTGTGTTTTCAAGAAACTATTGTTGTATTTGATACTGGATTTTAGTGTTTTCAAGTCAAGGATTTAGTTGAAGAAAAAACTTGGAAAAGTAGCAGAAAAAGGCCACTGACAGTCAAATTGGCGGACCGTCAACCAAGTGACGGACCCCCAGAGTGACCATCAAGGTTAAACAGAATGGATCAAGTGGATGACTCCTGTGACGGTCCAAGTGATGGACCATCGTACCTCTGACGAACCGTCAACTTGGCCGTCAGGTTGAAATAATGAATGGAATCTCAAGTGATTAAGCAACGGTCTACGTGAAGGACCGTCAGGCCAGTGACATCAACATGACCATCACCCTTTTACCAGAAAATAGCAGTTTGGGACCATCAATGACGGTTCACGTGACGGACTGTCAGGCTTCTGATGGGTCGTAAGCATGACCATCAACTTCGACGCAGCTTTAATAATTTCAAATTTTAAATCCCCAGTACCTAGGAATATATAAATACCCAATTTAGGTTTTATTTAGGTATCTTTTATCATATTTCCATCCTGAAACTCAGTGTAATGTATTTTTCTCTGAGATTCAAGCTACAATTTTGGATCTAGCTATTTTAGTCATATTTTACTAAAAATCAAGAACAATTATTGGAACTTTTGTAAGTAATTCTTTGAATTTATTTATGAAGAACACAATGACTTCTTCTTCTCTTGAGATGTGTGGCTAATCTCCCATAACTAG
Organism: Capsicum annuum; assembly: GCF_002878395.1. Taxonomy (NCBI): domain Eukaryota; kingdom Viridiplantae; phylum Streptophyta; class Magnoliopsida; order Solanales; family Solanaceae; genus Capsicum; species Capsicum annuum. The sequence goes on along the minus strand of NC_061111.1, from coordinate 164,303,974 downwards.
GGTTATGGGAGCCTTGATGTTAATAGCTGATTTGGGATTGTGAAAACACTTGATTTCCATACTTGATTGAGGTTGTATAAACCCTTCTTCATATTAATGACCTTTGTTGGTTGCAAACTTGAAGGGTGAGCCTAAGAACATCACTTGTTTGAGTAGAAAAGTGTATGTTGGAAAAAAAAGATGTTTACATGAAATCTAATGGCTTTAACCTTTGGGTTATGGGTTAATGCCTTAACGAGATCAACCCGCATGAAAGACTACTTTTGTGTATGATTCATTCTCTTTCTTTTTCTTTATTTTTTTTGTTTTCAATTAAATGACGAATTTTGTAGACTTGCATATTAAACTTTGGATATTTATTATGAATATTCAAGTTGGGACGGAGTATGATATAATAAAGTTTTGGTTTAAAACCGTTAAAGGGAAATAACGCAGGAATTCAATTTAAAGCTGGCCGCAGAAAAAGAGATGGAGTTTGAAGAAGAGAATATGCAGAGAGTAATTATTTTCTTGTTGAAAGACCACCTCAAATTGATCATCAACTTAGCAACTTAAATAGTTGCTATTACAACTAAAAATAGGATAAAGAAACAACCTATTTCTACCAAAATTAGAATAACTAATTAGTTTCCTACCAAAGATAGGACTTCCTAATTTAACTAGGATTGTACTTAAAAAAAACTGGAGAAAACAGAAAAAAATAGTTGCATTCTTAAAGCAACTTTCAACACTCCTCCTTGCTTTATGAAATGCAAACACCAATTCTTTGCCTTAGATGCTCGAACTTACGTAACGACCTCAGATGTAACAGCATAACTCCCACTATTCCAGGTACACCTGCCACTGTTTCCAACATCATTGAACGACAACTGTATCTTTCCTTGAAAAATAAATTGGTTGGAATCCTGAGAAGTTTCACTGACCATAAGCAACCTTATCAAGGAATTTCTTGGGCATATGGTGCTTGCTTAGATCAATCAACAATTCAGCCTGATATGTCTCCCATGGAGATGCGAAATGGTTAACGTCTCTATGATAAGCTTCATCAACATCCTTTAGAGTCGCATCCTTAGGCAGTCTTCAGTAGTCAATTGCTATTATAGGAGCAGGGACATTTTCAATTTCACCACGATCAATATCATTAAGATACAAAGTATATAAGTGTATAGCCTCCTCTTCCAGATGACCAACAACTCTGTGTGCAAGCTTGGGGAACAACAAGTAAAGCACAAAGTAAAAATTGAAAAACACTTCCTGCACGGCAATAGCTAACAACCTCTCATACCATTTAGGCTGTACTAGCTCCACCATAGTCATCAGATGCATCCTCTCATTCTCAACTTCTTCAGGTAATGCTTTTATCCAACCACCACTTTGCTCAAACTTCTCCTTTGCGTCACAGTCAGGATAATTATTTTCCTTGAAGGATTTGCAGAGTCTCTTGGTGGTGACTTCTCCATATGTCTTTCTTTTACCACTTGAACGATATTTAGAGGTGATATGAACTACCTATTGTCTTTTGGATTTCTTGCAATGCAGCTGATGTTCTGCTACAAGGATCTCCAAACTGTGTGAGAGCCAAATCCCCCACTGAATTGTTGCAAAAAATCTGGAAGGATTTAACCTGGCTTAACTGGGAATTGCTCGGTAAAGGCAGCTCATCTGACTGAGTATCATTCTCACGCTGCTCATCACAATCATTCTCAAGTTCCAGTTCTGATAATTTATCAGCATTAGCAGCTCCAGACATCTCTTTCCTCTGAACTGAATTATTGCTTTCCAAGTAAAGCTTACACTCAAAATCATATTCCAAATGAGTCATATTATGGAATCCATTAAGAGATCATAATCCTCCTCCCCTAGCAAGACCTGAATTATTTCCCAACAACACCAAATCATTCTCAAGCGAAGAAATTTCTTCACCTAAATGCTTAGCAGAAACTTCATTCGGACAAGGTATGTCAGGCAGGCCATTTTTCGAGTCATCCGATGGAAGTCTAGAGATATCATCTAGCTTCTCCCCAGACGTAGCAGCAGCGTCCTTGGGATATACTTTCTACCAGCTGTCAGCGACGAAAAGGTCTTGTCCTTGAAGATTATTAAGCAAGTCAATGCAGTCAACTTTGCAATCATAACCAGAACAAAGCCAGCCTTCTTCATCAGGTGGAATGTCTTCTTTTAGCAGAGGTAGGTCCACACGCGATTGGTGAAATCCACGCTCTTCTTCTAATGGATTTAATGAGAAATTTCTGCCTCTCATTTTGACTTTAAATAGGTTTTGTCCAGATTCTTCTTTGATCAAGCAATGTTTATCTTTGAAGTATAATTTGAAACCTTTTTCTAATAACTGACCAACACTTAACAAGTTCTGGTCCAAATCGTGTACGTAAAGAATATCAGAAATTATTTTAGTGCTCGATTGTGTTTCAATTGTGATGGTTCCCATTCTTTTTACTGGAATATAACCACCATGGAGATCCTAACTTTTGTAACTTTAGTAGGGCTCAAATCTTTAAAAAGATCTTTATCGCAAGTCATATGATTTGTGCACCCGCTATCAACCAGCCACGACTCACTTGAGATACTGCTTGCTAAACATGATGCAACAAAGAGTTGATCCTCTTCCTGTTCATCAACAACTCGAGCCTTTGCATCTTGCTGCTGAGTTTTATTTTTAAGATGATCGCTTCATGCCCAAGCTGATTACACTTAGTGCACTTAGCATCAGGCCTCTTCCAACACTTGAAAGGTGCATTCCCGAGCTTGCCGCAATGCTTGCAAGGAGGGTAGTTTCCTTTGAAACCACCGATTTTGTTTTTGTTATTGTGCGTTCACCTTCTTCATCAGTTGGTTGGTGCGTCTTATTCTTCTTCTTCTTAGAACGTCTATTATCGTGATGCTTGGCTGGTAAGGTACCTTCGACAGCTCGTCCTTGTCTCATAGCACGTCGTTGCTCTTGCGCTTGAAAAGAACTTAAGAGCTCTGAAAGTGTTATCTTAGACAAGTCCTTAGTATTTTCTAAGGTTGTTATGGTAGCTTCAAATCTTTCAGGTGCCGTTACTAGGATTTTCTCAACAATCCTTGAATCGTTGAAAGCGGAACCCAACAATTTGATGCAATTTGCTAAATTAAGGAGTCTGTTAGAGTACTCCTTTATGGTTTCGCTTTCTTTCATCCTTTGTAGCTCAAACTCACGCACTAGATTCAACACTTGCATCCCTTAAATCCTTTCATATCCTTCATACTCAGTCTTGAGATAATCCCATACCTCTTTCGCAGATTCCAGAGACATGATACGAGTGAAGATATTAGATAAAACTGCAGTAAATAAGCATGCCAATGCCTTTGATTTTTTGGTTTTTCTCTCCTTGTGAGTTTTAATCTGCGCCACCATGGTTTTGTTCGGCAAGGGAGCTATCTCGTATTCATCTTCAACAGCTTCCCAGAGATCCAAAGCTTGCAGATATATCCTCATTCTAACTGCCCAGATTTGATAACTTTCTCCATCAAAAGTTGGTGGTGCCATTGAGTAAAAATTTGCTTCTCCGTTCATGGTATCCACTGGATCAGATTGATGCAAATATTCACAGGTCCCTTAAGATTAAGGCTTTGATACCAATTGTTAGTTTAAAACCGTTAAAGGAAAATAACGCATGAATTCAATTTAAAGTTGGCCGCAAAAACAGAGATGGAGTTTGAAGAAGAGAATATGCAGAGAGTAATTATTTTCTTGTTGAAAGACCACCTCAAATTGATCATCAACTTAGCAACTTAAATAGTTTCTATTACAACTAAAAATAGGATAAAGAAACAACCTATTTCTACCAAAATTAGAATAACTAATTAGTTTCCTACCAAAGATAGGACTTCCTAATTTAACTAGGATTGTACTTAAAAAAAACCCGAGAAAACAGAAAAAATTAGTTGCATTCTTAAAGTAACTTTCAACATAAAGAAAAGAAAAAATAAATAGATAATAAAGTATGATCAATTTATGAATAAATAATGTTTTTTTTTTTGAATTTTTATTTGGTGTTTGATATTCGCTTTGAAAATTTCTCTAATACATATTCACGTTGGATAGACTTATGAAAAGATTACTTTTCATTCAATGAATAAACACTATGATTTGTTAGGATTTTTTCCCGATTTTCTTACCAAATTTAAGTTTTAATTTTTCTTGTAAGGAAAATAAAAGTAACCATAAATACTTTTAAAACTTTTCCATATTTGGCAAACCTCTTTCTTGGAGGAAAGGTTTTGGGCATCTATAAATAGAAGATTTCTCTTCTCATACAATAACACAGTAGCATCCACAATGTAATCATCAAAAGTTTTGTTTAGGGGGGATTTCTCCCAACATGTTTTTTGCTTTTTTCAATAGGTTTTAAGTTTTTTTCAATATTATTTTTAATATGTAGGTCGTTTGACCAAACCATATTAATAATATATTTTTAGTATTTATTTTTCATTATCATCTGAATTATCACCATATTAGTTTACAAATTTTAAGCTTTCGCATGACGCCCTCTCGATTTCGAACCCAACAAGTGGTATCAGAGCTTACGGTTCAATGGTCCAATTGTGTGGTGAGACGAGATTAAAAAAGTTCAAAGCAGTTTCAAAATCAAGCTGCAACAATTTGGATGATAATGAAGATTTTTGTCAAACTACATGTGGAGAAAAAATTTCAAACAAAATTTCAACAATCCTGCTGCTTATCCATCTTTAAAACCAAAATCAATTTTCAACCCATGTTTATGGGCTCTAATTTTCAACCCATACCTGCTTAAACGCTTGGGATCCTTTCAACTCATGCATTTATTTTTAACGCATGAGCTCCACTCTTAACCTGTGCTCATTTTCAATGCACAAGACTACTTTTAATCTTATCAACCCGTGCTTTTATTTTTAATGCATAGGGCTCCAAACCCATATCAAATTTTAATAATTGTAAGAAACAGTGGTATATGAAGATCGTTGATATATTAAGACCGTGTGAGGAAGGAGCAAGAATATTTTGCCAGAAAATCAAGCCAAAAAGGGAAAATTTGTTAGGATTTTTGCCCTGATTTTCTTATCAAATTTAAGTTTTACTTTTTCTTGTAAGGAAAATAAAAGTAACCATAAATACTTTTACTTTTCCTAAAAGAAAAATATAAAACTTTTTCATATTTGGCAAACCTCTTTCTTGGAGGAAAGGTTTTGGGCATCTATAAATAGAAAACTCCTCTTCTCATACAAAAACACAGTAGCATCCATAATATAGTCATCAAAAGTTTTGTTTAGGGAGAGATTTTTCCCAACATGTTTTATGCTTTTTTTCAAATAGGTTTTAAGTTTTTTTCATTATTATTTTTAATATGTAGGTTATTTGACCAAACCATATTAATAATATATTTTTAGTATTTATTTTTCGTTGTCATCTGAATTATCATCATATTAGTTTGCAAACTTTAAGATTCCGCATGACGCCCTCTCGATTTTGAAGCCAACATGATTTACATGCCGCTTAGTATTTCTATTTTCATCACGTTTACAATTTTTATACTTTTTGTGTCTCTTGTTTTCTTTACTATATAATACTCTCTCCCTTCTTATCACAATACTTTGCATGTCGCTTTATATTTCTCATCACAATCCGTAAAAAATAATTAATTAGGATTGTAACTTAACTAATATATTATACCTCTTAATTTTATAGTAATTAATGCTAAAGTCCAAAGTTGAAAATAATGATTAATTCTTTCTTAATTTTTGAGTTGGTAAATATCTGAAATAATTATTTTTAATATATATAACAACAAAGTACTCGTTTGGCCACAGAATTTTTTTTCACTTTTTTGGAAAATTATTTTACTTTAGTGAAAAAAGTGAAAACATATTTCGTTTGGCCATGAATTTTCCAACTCCAACTCTAGAAAATTATTTGGAAAAGTGACTCATACTTCTCTCACAAAATTTTAAAAACAACTTTAATTTATATTCATGTTCAAACACAACTCCAACTCCAATTTCAACTTCAACTTCATCTTCAACTCCAACTCCAACTCTAAAAAAAAGTAATTTTCATGACCAAACAGGGTCTAAATGAGAACAAAGGTAATAAAAGAGCTATAGAAAATATATTATGGGCCCTTTTGACCATGGATATTTTTTCCTTTTTTTCAAAAAAAAATTTTGGAGTTGAAAATTATGGTGTTTGGCCATGAAGCTTTGAAAAATAATTTCGGAATTAAATTTCGAAAACGGAAAACAACTTTTTGTTGTTTTCCCTTTTTTCCACTTCCAATTTCAACTTCCATTATTATTACATATAACCCTAATCTTTAAATTTTTACATAAACCCCTCTTATTAACTAAATTTCGTAACTTTTTTAAAAAGACGAAATTCAATAAAATAATTAATTCAAGTGAAAATAATTAAGAATTTTCATCAACAAATTTAAGAATATATAAAATATATTTATATCTATCAATCATATTTATCAAAAGTATTTTTCTCTATTTAATCAATTATAGTTAGATAAACTTATTTAGCTCGTGGTTATGATATTTTCATTCAAATTTTAGAAGAATAACAATCATAATTATTAGTTTGTTGTTAATTATTTTATCAATTGAAGACATACAAATTACTTTCTCAACATTTGGTTGTATGTTAGTAGGTAAATTAGTAGTTGGGTGATTTTGATAATTTTAAAAGTTGAGGACAAAAATCATATTTAAAAAAAATTCAAAAGTCTAAAAAAATTTTTCAAAAAGACGTGGTCAAACACAACTCCAACTCCAACTCCAAAAAAAGTAATTTATGGCCAAACTGCTACTATGTAATAGTCAAAGAAGAATAAAATGCATGTACCAAAAAACGCTTCAGGCTCGTACATACATAAGTAAAAGAAAAAGTTTTTTTTTTTTAAGTTGTATAAAAAAGATAACTTTTTCTTAAGAACTCCTTTACTAAAAGAAAAAAAAAAAGATAAAATCTAATTATGAAAAAATATTATCTGTCTAAGATGTGATTCTAATGAAAACATTTATAAGTTTAAATATCATTTTGCATTAATGTACATGAAATTAATCTCGGATGTCTCAATTAAATTTTATAAAAAGTTCATTCTCAAATTTTATTTAAGTAACAAAAGAGCTAATATTGATTTAGAAATATATAGCATCTTCACATATGCATGTTAACTAATTTAAAGTTTGGATATTTGCATTTTCCCAAAATCGGGCTTGTAACCATATGTATTCTGCTTGAAGTATAGAAAACACCCTTAAATGGATCACTAAGAATATTTATTTGTGATTTAATTAACTTTAAAAAATGTATGTACTAGATAAGAAACTATTTAAAATCTTTGATCTCAATTATATTTTTAAAATAAATTATTCCAATTATTATTTTTATGATTGCTAGAAGCGCGACTAAATTTACTAGTTTACTACTACTTATTTTTTAAAACTTATAAGCTTTTTTTTTGACGAAGGCATCTACTATTTCATCATTAATATTTTTAAAATTCTCAAAATATAGTTTCCAAAATTAATTCCTTAACTTCCTTTACGTTTCATATCGCTGTTCATCTTTCAACAATAACATATTAAATTTAATCACACATGAGTCTATTTTCGATAGACTCTCGACTCAAGAAAAAAATATATCAAAATACTTTGAAAAGAAATAACGAAATTAAAGAAACTCATGTATGTTTATCCTTTCCTTGCAAGGATAATTTCAAATTTATAATTCTCATAAACAAAAAAAAAAAAGACCAAGGATGTTTTAGTCATTTTACTAAACCAATAGCTCATTGACCCTTTTTATAGGAAACAAATTTCAGTATTTTTATCCAAGCATATGTATTATAACTGTTACAACAATAACAACACACCTAATATATTCCCACCAAGTGGGTCTGGGAAGGGTAAGTGTACGCAGGTCATACCACTACCTCAGAAATGAGATAAAAAGATTATTTTTGATAGATGTATTATAACTATTAATTTATAAATTAGTTTTCAAACTTAAATTTGCGTATAAGATAATGCAAATGGGCTCTAATTATATTTAGGAACAACTACAAGAAGTAACATACTTAACATTTAAATTATGAAAAATAGCAACACTTTAATGAAATTACATTATGTAGCAAAAATAGCATTTTTTTTAATTGTGGTCCCCCATTTACAACTTTTGAGAAGTTATCATCTATAATGTTGCACTTTTCACGTCACTTCTCTTTTTCTTTTCTTTAATTAATTTTACTTTACCTTTTCTCTCAGATTTCTCTTTCAATTTGTTCCATTTCTCATGTTTTTCTCACGATTTGATGAGGATAGTATTCCACAATTTCAGGTAACTAATATATTTCAGTTATTGCATGTTATCAAGTTCACAATTTAGTTTAATTTTTTTGTATTTTGTATTGTGTAAACCATTAACAACTTCAAGTTTGAGCTTTTTATGCTCTAATGGAAGAACACACACCAAAAACACGAACAAATAGAGGTATACCACCTATTAATTTATTATATGGTAATGCACCATCATTTAGTCTTGGACTAACTCAAGACAAAGTATTTAGAGTTGTTCTACTCCTATACAGTCGAAGAAATCAGTGAGTATGAAGGAGCTTCGGTCGAAGTTTCGTAACGACCCAGTGAAGATGGCTAATATTTAAAAAAAACAGTTGCAAAAAACTCCTTCTCCTAAAGCCACAAAATAACAAAAAAAATAAGAAGAAAAGAAAAGCAAAAGAAATTGCAGATTCAAGCAATGTTGTAAATGATAATGTTGAAAACTCTTTTGGTAATGAATCAGAAGAAGATAAGGAGAAAGTGATATTTTTCAGTGTATATGTATTTTTATGTACTGATATGTATTTAGGGATTTCAGTAAAGCTAATACAATTTTGGGATAATGTGTATTTTGATGAAGCTGATATTTATTTACTGATATGTATTTTGGTGAAGCTGATATGTATTTACTGTTATGTATTTTGGTGAAGCTGATAGCTTAAATATACATTTTGAGGTAATATGTATTTATTCGTATTTATATGTTAAATACATATGCTAATTTGCATGTATGAAAAATGCATTTATATATGAACTATTTATGAAGAGGTATTTGCCTATATGTATTTTTCTTTATAATTGTTATGTAATTTTAAGTATATTGCAGTGTAGAAATATACATTTGGGTATTCTGTTTGTTTAAATATGCAGTTGGGGTTATGGACTGTATATGGTTACATATGCAGAGTGTCTTTCTTATGGTCAAGGCGTTCCTTCAGTTGAGTTCAATCCCAACGTACTTCGTACAAGATATGCTTCACTATTTGGGACTACGGTATGAGAAAACAAGAAGAAAAAGTTCAAAGTGACGACGAAGCACCATTGAGGCCCTTTAGGAAAAGCAAGATAACAAGTGTCACAGAAGTATTTGAAGTCTGATTGTTGATGATTATATTTCATTTTGTATTTGGCAAGATTTAACTGGATGTTGATAGTAATTTAGTGCAATAATTTTTTGAACTTATTTTCTGTTTTGATGTTAATGAAAGTTATTCATTTTGAAGTAAATGAAAGTAATTCATTTTAGTATTTTATGTTAAATATGTTTTCGATAATTATATAGTATGTGTTTTGTTCAAGTTTACAGTTATATATATATATATATATGTATATATATATATATGCAGTTTACATTTCAATATATACATATGCAGTTTTTAAATTTATCTTCAAAATACATATGCAGTTTACATCATATACACATGTTTAATCCATATAAGGTTTCACATATACTTATGCACTGTATATATATATATATATATATATATATATTTATTTGATTTATATATATATTTTACTCTGTGTTCGTATAATTTCAAATACATATGCTACTTTATATATGTATTTTTCTCTGTTTTTATATATTATCAAATACATACGCTGTTGCATATATGTATTTTACTATGTGTTCATATACTCTATAGTTTACTCTCTATTGTTATAGTATTATTTTAGCAAATACATTTAGCCAAATTCATAAAAAATTATGTTGTTAACTGTGACACCTAATACAAATAAACAACTATAAAAGTAAATATTATAACAAAAGTTAAAATACATAGAGACTACAAATATATTATCAAATACACATCATTTGTAAATAATTATGAAAAACTGCGTATGTATTTGATATTAGAAATATATATAGGTCGCCATATTTGAATAACAACACAATTATCAAATACATTTACCTAAAAGCATATGTATTTTTCAAAGCAAAAATATATGTATTTTCATTCAAAGTTAGAAATACATAATTGTATTACTTATTGCCATTTATAATGCATTATAGTTAATGGAACATAAATGTCATAAAACACATTCAACAAATGAGTTTATTATTATGAAAAGTGTAAAACAAATTATAAAGCAAGGATACATTAGATCAAATGTATCATTTACGATATTTCCTACATGAACGTCTATTGTGACCCTTAGATCCACAACCGATATATGAGTTGATATTTTTCTTTTCAAATATATCGCTTTTTGATTTTCCACGATCTTTCTTTGCAGGTCTTTCGGGATGTCGTTTGTACTTTGGAACGCAGTACTATTTTATCAAGTATGCTATCTGGAATTATCCAGTTATCTATGTGTGGTAAAGGATAGATCGGAACATCATACATTTTCAAGACTATTTTTGGCTTATACAGATTACAACAATATGGTCCCTTGGTGAAATTCTTGCTATCCAAGACCGAACAAGCATGTGCACAAGGTATCTCATCCAGTTGAAATGCGTGACATGAACTTATTTTTTTCTTGAGGCAAACAATAAAATGATTTTCTCTGTCATGCACCGTATAGACATACTCTGCACCTGGTACAACCCGATATTATTTTTTAAAAAATAAATTAAAAAAGGTCAAACGCAAATATGTAAATGTATTACTACAAACAGATGTGGAATGTATATTTGATTTTTTAAAAACACAACTGCAAAATACAAATACACATATTGCTTACTGGATATGTATTTTCTTACTTACTGCACATGTGTGCTTATAAATACAACTACAAATAAATTCATACCAACAAATACCACAAATATACATATTGGTTATTGTATATGTATTTTCTTACTTACTGCATGTATGTGCTTATAAATACAATTACAAATAAATTCATACCAACAAATACCATAACTATACATATTGTTTACTGCATATGTATTTTATTTCATGACAGAGATTAATGCATATGTATTTAACAGATAACATTGATTACTATATATGTATTTTTTGAAAAAATAGAGAACATTGATTACCTTAATTTTTTTATAGCACATATATCCATAACTATTTATGCACACAATTAAAAATAAATTCATACCAACAAATGTCATAAATGTAAATGATCATACCATCATACGAGTACATGCTACAATTACATACACAATCAAAATGTCCCACCGAAAATACAATTACAATATATTTGTGCAATGTAAAATACACACATAGCCACAACATCCATATTCGAACAAAATCAAAATATCCATAGTCGAACTTTACGAAAATATATACTCTTAAATTTTGCGAATCAGAAATTCAAAAAATTGAGTTTGAGCAGCTTGAAAAATTGATTTGGATCACTATATTGTTCGATAAGTTCAATTTACTGTTGCATTAATTTTTTTCGAAATTTGTTTATAAAATATTCAAAAATAATTTAACGACAAAACAAAAATTTGAATGAAACATCAGTAATGACTCAAAAAAATTGAACGGAATAACAGTAATGGTTAGAAAAAAAATTAGAACGAATTTTTTTGATCGATTTCAAACAACTGATGAAATTCATATAATCGTAATTCATACAAAATTCTAATCGATTTCAAACAACTGATGAAATTCATATAAAAAATAATATTAAGATTAGATACCTTCAACAATAGTAATGGTTTAATTTGAATTTTCGCAGATATTGAAGAGAAGAAGCTTCAGTTGAATGTGATTTTGATTTTTTTTTGGATGAAAAAGATAATGTAAAACTAAAATTTAAACTTTGATTTCTATTGGTAACAAATAACAAAAATCACGTTAATTAAGAAGTATTAATGGAAAAGGAATATCCACATTTAATTAATGGGTAATTATACCATATTTAACTCAATTGATTCAGTATATGTATTTTTATAGCAACAGTTTCTTCAAATACAAAATACAAGTTGCTAGTTTAAGTAATTATGAAAGTGTTGCCATGAATCTCATAATTATGGTCTTAAATATGCTATTTATGAAATTTTTTCCTTATATTTATTATGGGAGAAGTGCATGGATATCCGTTTTTGATAATGTCATTTAACTAATACCCGTTTCATAATGCTTTTGCAAGTTTACTTGCTTAGGACAAAAAATCAAACAATTGCCTCAGGAACTTTATTACTTCAGGCACTCACGTCTGATAGTGTTGCCTTCTGACATCATATGTTTTCGCTTGATGTTTAGTATAATTTGTAAAGATAAATATTTAAATATTTTTGACTGAGATGCATACAACAATTGATTAAACTTTCAATTATGTACGTTTAAATCTTTTCATGTATTTTTTGCACCTTAGTCATATGTGACTGAAATACATGTAAAGCAAATCAAAATTTCAAACATGTGTGTCTAAACAAAAATTAATATTTGTTCTTAAAACATCAACAATTTAACACTCAATTATACTCTAAATAACAACAAATTTAAAACATAAGGACCATATATCATAGAGAAAAAAACATAATCATCAACTTTATCAAAAACATACAAATCTAACAAGCATGTTTCACTCGCTTTATTTTTTTTTTTCAAATCTGCACTTGAGTCACTACATGTAATAATGAATTGACATTTCAGACATATGAGTTTGGAATTTTTTGCCAAATTTTTTTTTTAAATTTTAAACGTCAAAATCTATTCCAAATAATCTCAAAATTGAAACATAGGTTTCATGTATCATAGAGAATAAATTTTAATCATCATCGTGTTAGTATATAAACAAATATAACATCTATTTAACATCTTTTTAGCTTTTTTCATATATATATGTTTTTTCAGTCATTGTTGGAGTCTTGAAGTTTTGATACATAACAAAATGAATGAAACATATTATGAAACTGGTTCATTGGGTGCGAGGTGATACACCTGCAATATGATGATGAAGGAGCAACGGGACAAGGTAAAGACAAGATTGAACAAGTGAATAATGGAGAAGTTGATGAACAAGTGGATAATGGTAAAGTTGATAAAATCTACTTGGTCATCACGTGTACAATTAAGGAAATTGAGTTTGAATACAACACTTGATGATAAAAGAGGATGAGTGGAAAACGAGTTCTATGTGAAAAAACACTTTGACTTCATAATGAACTCTAAAGAGTCAAGAGTTCCACACAAGATAAAAGACTCTTTGATCGAAGGGCTCTTTGGAGAGTTATGTTTAAATAGAGTGAGTGATTTACACAATCACTTATGCATTTACAAAAAAAGACAACTAACAAATTGACTTGGTAGTTTCATAGCTTGGAGAAACACATAGTTGAACCTGGTGCTATTACTTAGAAAGTAAGGTGTCTTAGTTTCTATGTATTAGGTTTGGTTCTTGAGTTGTAATGTTTATGCAATTCTAGTTTTAGAAAAGTATAAACGGAGTTAGGATAGTTGTCTTCAAGTTTTGAAAACTCGAAGACTTAGAAACACATACCTTGGGAGGTTTGTGTTATTTTGTTGAAGTAGGAATTAGATTTTATAACTCCTAGATTACATAACTCTTGTAATTTAATGTTTGTTAAGGCTCAGAGTTCTTTAGTGAAGTTTAGTGTAAAATCTTGTAGAGGTATAAGTCATGGTTTTTACATTTTTTTAAGTCGGGTGGTTTCCACATGAAAATCATTGTCTCATTTACTTACTATTTTATCTTTGTTGAAACACGTTACGCAACCTATTTCATTGATAGAAAACTGTTAAGCTAAAATAAGTAAATTAATAGGTCTAGAACTCTATCAATTGGTATTAGAGTGAGGTTATCGTAATTAAGGTTTGCACCTCAGATAAGATCACCATGACGAATTCTGCACCATCTATCGGTCACAGTGAAGAACAATCAACCACTCGACTTTGACTCTTTGATGGCTCTCATTTTATTTGGTGGAAAGCTAGAATGAAAATGTTTCTACAAGGAGAAGATTATGAGTTGTGGGATAGGATTACTGATGGACCCAAAATTCCTATGAAAATAGTTGACAGAGAGCAAGTCAAGAAGGTTAGAAGTGAATTTATTGTTGAGGACCTCATTGCATTAAAGAAAAATACAAAGGCCAAGAATATCCTAGTATGTGGACTAGGTATTTCTGAGTAAAATAGGTTATCCAACTGCACTACTGCAAAACAAATTTAAAATGCCTTGGTGAATACACATGAGGGCACCACTAGTGAGAAAATTTAGAATTACCTTGCTTTCCACTGAATGTGAGGCTTTCAAAATGAAAAAAATGAATCACTGCATGAAATACTGATGAGATTGACCAACTTGACTAATGAGTTAACATCTTTGGGAAAGATTATCTCTACTGACGAACAAGTAGAAAAGGTGTTAAGAGTTCTACCTAATGATAAATGGGATGTAAAAGTCATAGCAATTAGAAAAGCAAAGAACTTCACTAGAATGACCTTAGATGAACTAACAGGCAACTTGAAGACTTATGAAATACAAATAGAGGAATACAAGAAGGATGTAGCTACTCATGAGAATACTCTATCCCTAAAGGCATCTGACAGTGAAGAAGATATTGAACTAGATAAGGAACAAGTTGCATTCATAACAAAGAACTTTAGTAGGTTATTAAAAAGAAAAAAGAAATAGGTAGCAAGAAGTGTTCCAATGATAATCCAATTGGATACTACCAATATGAAAAGACTTTGTCAAATCAGATACTGTCCTATCTAGGAGATGAGTGGAGAAAAGAGAGAGCAGAAAAAGAACTAAAAGAAAAGGCCAAGAAAAAGCAAAAAAGAAGATTATGCTATGTTAGCTACATGGGGATTGACTTTGATGATTCTGATGATGAGGATATTGATGAAACTACTCTCATGGCCATTAGTGATTCAGATATGGAAGAAGAAGATGCAACCTCTGAGGTAAGTATCCTTGAACTTAAAGAAAAGTTGCACTTATTTTCAAAAAGAAAGCTTGTATCCTTAATGAGTGCTTTAATTGATGATTTCTAAGAATTTACCTCTAATAAGGATGAAATATTCAACAGTCTTGCAAACCTAAAGTTTGACTAAATCAATCTAGAGGCTTGTAAGAACAATATTGAAAAGAAAAACAACACTCTAAATGAACATGGCAGCAAATTTGATTCATCAAACCTTACTCACAAATTTGAAATCTTAAAATTGTCTCTTTCTGAAAAGGAAAAAATGGTCAAGATTGAGGAACAAGGAAAAAATTGAGTCAGAATTAATTAAGTTTAAATATGAATGCTTTTGTGAAAAAGAAAATTTGAGTAAATTAAGTCGAAAAGTTTTCAAACTGAAACTTGATCTTAAAAGAGCAAATAGATGGACAAGTTCCTCAAGAATTGTTCATAAACCAAGTGAAAGAACTCATAATGAAAAAGCTGGATTGGGTTTTTACAAAAGTTCTAATGCTACTAAAGATCTGTATTATATTTTTGGAAATCTAGGGCTTCCAACCACTTAATGCCTAGTTGCAGAAAAAAGTAAATATAGAAGCATAAACCTAGCAAAAGAATTTGACTCCATGTTAGCATAGGCTAACAAGAAGGTCAAAACTTATCAGAGAAACAGGTTACATAACCTATTGCCTCGATGGACTATAAGGAACCTTATTCTTCTTTTTACTCATAAAAATGACCCAAACTTGTCTGAGTTCCTAAAACTAACCCCTAAATTATTTGCAGGTAAGAGTGAAAGGAGAAAAATGTCATTGATACTTGGATAGTGCTTGCTCAAGACACATGACTGGAGATAAATAAAAATTTCTTTCACTCTCCAAATTAATGGATGGGAATTATCATTTGGTGATGGAAAAAAAAGTATTGTTTAATGGAGTTGGGAAGATGGAGAAATCTAAATTCAAAACACTAGAAGATGTCTATCTTATAGAAGGACTAAAACACAACTTGCTCAGCATCTCACAATTATGTGACAAAGGTAATAAAGTAACTTTTACTTCTGCATGTTTCACTACTAAAAAAACCTGAAAAAACGACCAAAAAAAACCAACCACTCATTATGATTGGAAAAAACTGACCACTTGTGGTTGGTTTTTTATGTTTTTTTTATTTTATTTTTTAAAAAGCAACCACAGGTAGTCCCTTTTATATTTTAAAATCTCAAAATAATTATTTCAATAATTTTTATATTAATTATTATTTATTTTACAAATAAAATTTAAAAAAATAACAAAACCCACCACTTATGATCGCTTTTTTTTAAATATAATTAAAAAATATTAATAATGGTCATTTTTTTTTAATTTATTTTTATAAAAATCGACCACTAGTGGTCGGTTTTTGAACTAAAAAAAATAAAAAGTAAATAATTTTTAGTAACCAATAACTATATATATGTAATCAAATATATATATATATATATATATATATATATATATTATTTTCATTAAAAATAATTATATATATAATATATATAACTTTTTGAAATTACACTGATCACACGTAGTCGATAACCAATATAATAATAATAAAAATAAATCATTCTTAAATTTTGTGAAAAAATTAAACTAAAAAATATATTAAACAAAATAAACAAATTACATTAAACATAATCTTTATCTTTTACTTGAGTTGTAGTATATAAAATAAATATTTTTCTTTGTATATACGTTAAATGACATTAAACATGCATAATCTTTATACAATCAATATGTGTATATATATATCATACTGTTTACATAATGATATTATGTTACTAATTCAGTCATAATAATGTAATAAATAACCGATAATTCATTCATCAGAATATAATGAACATGGTCTATTATAAGGTAATATACTTGTGGATGTTATATATATAGTACGCATTCAAAAGTTCATATACATAAATATCTTTATATATATATATATATATATATATATATAT